>NC_088358.1:2542500-2702500 GCF_036884655.1 Musa acuminata AAA Group | reverse complement strand
GCCCAATATCGAGCTGGCCGTGAGTCATACCCGTCAGAACTCCTTCTAACTCAGTGAATTATTATCTCTGTATTAATTCACTTGACTCATCGACTACGGACGTACTAGGCCACTACGCCGTAGTCCCCAGACGATACAGGGGAATCCAATCCATTGGACCTGTCTGTCCTCAGTTACCGTGTACCTATAATCCCTCATCCATCTAATATCCCAGAGACCATATATCGAGCATAGTGCTGTTAAACCCATACGGTTTCTACTCGAGTCTCGCTCTAATCGGATTCTCCCGGAGAACTCTTTCTCTCTCAACCAGAATGATCCTGGCCAGGGATTTGTCTGAGCAAGAACACATGGGATATTCCTCTCATGACGCTGAGAGTGGATGATCCTCTATCGACACTCAATAGCCCTCGTAAGGTCGACTATCACTCCCAATGACCAGCTGTACTAGATCTGGGATAGCCAAACCTATAAGTTTGGTATCAAAGAGTGGAACACTCATACAGGACATCCTTGGTGTCTCAAGTCTAAGGACCAGATACACCACTAGGACTACGGAATCATTGTCTAACAATAAGGCATCATCAACCTTCCAGCATTCCGTAAGTGGATCAATCAGTGAACTCATTCTCCAATGAGCACCTGTACTGTATCCCTAGTGTCCCTACACGAGCAGCTATGAGGCCAGCTATATCCATCATATGGACGGGTATACAGCACACTAGTCTATCCGGTTATCACGATGTCCCTCTCGAGTAACCTATGACTGGGATTATTTATGATATGTGTTTAAAGGTGAATCGATCTCATTATCGTGATCTCATCACGATCCGATTCCCATTGCACAAATCCAAGGACATCACAATATATGTATGCATTTATGCAATAGTTATAAAGTGATATACGCCAAATTATAATAAGCAAAAAGATTCTGTATCAAGTCACACGTGCCATCACTCACGTGATTGGCTTGCTGGGCACCTATGACTAGTAGCAAAGCGATCCACAAAGTGTGAGAGGGGCTCATCCTCCCTTTGTTTGAGTCCGAGGAGTAGTGCCGTAGAGGGCTTTGGCCGTGCATAGGCTACGAAGTGGAGCTCGAAGTCATTGGCGAGCTGGCCGAAGGAAGCGATCGTTCCGATCTCCAAGCCGCCATACCACGCGTGGGCCAGCCCTCTTAGAGTGGTAGGAAATGCTCTAAACATAAGGGCATCAGAGGTTCCGTATAGCGCCATTTGGGCGCGAAAAGCAGCTACATGGTCCGCTGGGTCAGTGGAGCCATGGTAAGCGTCCAGAGGGGGGAGCTGGAAGTCCGGGGGGACTGTCAGGTCCCGTATCTTAGGTGAGAAGGGAGACCCTTGGTGTGCGTTCTCCCCGGGCTCTCCCTTGGACCTGCGAACCTCTTCCTGCACCTCGTCGAGTCGCTGGCTTACGAAGCGCAACTGGGCCCGCAGGGAGTCCGAAGAGAGCACCTCGGGTTCCGGGCGACCGCTCGGGTTTGTCTTCACTAGATCCCCGAGCGAGGCCGGTCGGACCCGAGGCAAAGTGGGGGGTTCCGGTGGTGTCAAGTGGGCCCGAACGGGCGCCTTGCATTGTCGCAGTGGTTCGATCGCGGGCGGGTGCGCCGGATGAGAAACGAGCGGGATAATGGTTTGCACCATTTCCATCAGAGCTCGGACTTGACGGGCGAGGTCCTGAAAGGCCTCGGGTGACATGGGCATTGAGTCGGCTAGGGCGCCGTCGGGCAACGAAAAGCCCGGGTCATTGAATATTCGCCAATATCGTTCGGAGGTCGTGGCGGGGTGTTCGTCACGATGGTCTCAACCGTGGGCTCATTTGAGCCGCTCGGGTGATCACCTGACATTCCAGGCCCTCCTTCTAGAGCCAATCTATTGTGGGAAACAACTTTGAGAGCCGTGGCCTCGGGGCCGACGTGGCTCGGTTCGGGTTCGGACGTCGGGGATCTCACCCGGGCATGCCTCGAGCCCGCGGGGTCGGTCCGGTGCGATGGTCCAATAGGGACGGGGTCGCCGTCTCCTCCGGGCAGGGGCTCGTCGTCCGCGCGCCCGACGGGGACCCTCGGCTTCGCACCTGCACAAAGGTCGGGTCGGGAGGCTCGACCTGACCCCTCCGACGATCAAGTTAGCAGAAGATGTGGAGGGGGTTTCAGAAGAAGAAGTGTTTGTATGTGTGACCCCCCCTTCTCTGATGAACGAGAGGGTATTTATAGGAAAGCTTACTACTATTTGATGTGCCCGCCTGCAGGAGGTAGGCTGATAGCGTCTGACATGGGTGCTGGCGTGACGTGAAGAACAGCGCCTGAGCAGGCATTAATGCGTCTCGGCCGGTGTTTCGGTTCGGTTGACTGAGTGCAGTTGCGCCGATCGAGGCGTGAGGCGTCGGCTAACGTCAGCCGAGTCTTATCATAATTACTATCCTCATCACATATATATGTTTATATATATATATATATATATAAATATATATACACACATATATATATATATACATACATATATATATACATATAAATAAATAAATAAATATATATATATATATATATATATGTATATACATACATATATGAATATGCATATATATGTACATACATATGTATATATATATATATATATATATATATATATATATATATATATATATATATATATATATATATATATATATATATATAATGTTGTATCAGTTGATAGACTAAAGTAGATAATTTTATGGTTTCTTGTAGATAGTATTTTAATTAGTCTTTTTATAGGATTCTTATTAATAGCTTTTCCTGAGTGCAAGTATTCAGATAATTCTTTAGCTGTAATTATTTCCATATATTTTCTAGAATAGCTTTTGGGAATTTTGTTTTATGGATTAGCTAAGAAAATATTTTGCATTTAAATCTGTATTCTCTATTATAAATTTGTAACTGAATCTTTTGATAATTGAATCTTCTGATTTTAGATTGTCTTATGATACTGGAGTGCTTGTTAACGTCAGAGTTTTGTTTCGATATTCTGCTGTTGCTGAACTTCGTCATCGTGTTATGTTGAAAACCAATCAACACAGGTCATGTTTTGCCTAACATGTCAAATCTTCCTACTTTGATATAAACCTATCAATATTTTTCTCTTAGATAATGATGCTTGTGTTCCATAACTTTGATCCTTTGAATGCGAATTTCAGATTTCAAAAGTATGATCGAATTTATAAATACTGTTGAATTTCGTATTTTGATGATGAAAGAAATTGATAATTGTGTTTTTATCTTAATCTGCGTTTTGAGTGATGTAGAATGCTTCGATTAGGATGAGACAATTAAAGCAGGAAAATCATGTTGTGCCGGAAGAACATGTCAGAAGATTGGACGTCGGGCCGGTGGATTAGTCGACGTATCGACAGAAAGCTTCGGGTTGTGGACTCGGGCATCAGGCCAAGAAGAGCGGGTATTTCGCCAAGGATATCGGTGTTGTAGAGTCAACTGGCTGATTGGGCAATAGGCCGTAAGAGAGGACGATGCGCCGAAGAATTGGACGAAGTGTTGAGGGACCAATGACATGCCGGACAACTTGGTTAATTGCTTAAGAATAATTGTCTCGATCGAAGTTTTGTTTTACTTGTGCAAGATTAACTACGATGGATGTAAGACATGCAGCAGGAGTTTCGCCGGAGTCAAGACTATGATCACGTTGGGAGTTCGAGAGTTCGACGGAAGTCCGGACGATCGTCGGAGGTTCTGCGGGAACAAATCCGAGAAGTCCAGGAGCTTGCCAAAAGAAGCTTGTCGGAACTCACCAAGTGGATCGTCGCAAGTCCAGGAGTTTGCCGGAAGTCCGTCGGAGCATCATCGGAGGTTCATCGGATGCTCGCCGGAAGTTCACCGGAAGCCCGCCGGAAGAAGTGATTGACGCACCGGAGCAAGCTGTAGTAAATGTCTTAAGAATTGTCATAGTTAGTATGTAGATTAAGTTAGGAATGGGAGGTGATCCCATTAACTTAATCTGGGGGTAATTGGGACCTTGACAGTCCCAAATTGGGCCGAATGGATCAACCCATTCGGACCAGAATTCCTACTAGGCGATGGCACTGCTAGGGTCGGCGGTGGCACCGCCCAGGAGAGGGTCTCCTAGGAAAGCTGGGCGGTACAACTGCCCCAGGCAGGCGGTGGCACCGCCTGAGCTCAATCTCCGAGCGAGACTAAGCGATGGCACCACCAGGGCTCAGTCTCCGAGCGAGACTGGGCGGTGCAACCGCCCTTGTCAAGCGGTGGCACCGCCCAGAGGCTCAGTCTCCGAGCTCTGCCAAGTGGTACAACCGCCCCTGATAAGCGATGGCACCGCCCAGAGGCTCAGTCTCCGAGCTCTGTCAGGCGGTGCCCCCTCTTAGTGCTCTTGATCCTAACAATTGGTATTAGAGCCTAGTATTTCTCATTTCATATTTATACCTGAGAGAAATGACTCTTCATGGCTTTAAAGAGGGTTTTTCGGTTATTCGTCCACCATTGTTTAACGGATTGGACTACACTTATTGGAAAACTCGAATGAGAGTTTTCTTGATTTCTATGAATTTAGTGTTGAATCTCGGATTTTGATGATAAAATCAATTGATGGGTTAATTGATCTAATCCATATTATTGAGTTAAGTGTGCAGGATTAACTACGATAACCAGAAAATACAAAGCAAGAATACCGGAGTCAAGTTCGATAGACATTTAAGAGACCGAAGAATCGTCGGAGATGCTGTCGGAACTAACCGAGAAGAAATCGGGAACCTGTCGAAATTTTTGGAAGTTCGCCAAAGAGATCGTCGGAGGTTCACGGAGATCACCGAGAAGGCTCGGCTACTCGTTTAAGTCATCACAAGATCGGGAGCTTGCTGGGAGTCCGTCGGAAGAAGTTCATCGGAAAGCTCGCCGGAACAAGACTCGACGTTCGCAGTTGAAAACTTGCTTAGGATGTTTTTTTTGTTATGTAGTTCACATGTAATTAGGATTAGGATTAAGAGATATTCCTATATCCTCGTTAGGGGCCAACTAGGCCCAAAATTAGACTTGGTTTGGGCTAAATTTAAAGCCCAACCAGTGAACCGAAGGGTCTGGCTATGGCACCGCCCAGCACTTGAGAGCTGGGCAATGGCACCGTTTGGCTGGGCGGTGGCACCGCCAGTCCACTGTTAGTGTCAGAAACTGACAGGCGGTGGCACCGCCAGCATCGGGAACCAAAGAGAATTCAAATTTTGGAGCCCAAATTTGAAACCTCTCGAGGCCTATAAATACCTCTCAAATCTCAGCTGAGGATACAAATTTTTGAGAAGCAATTGATTGAGAGAAAGGTATTAGAAAAGTCTTAGCTAGTCTTGTTTTCAATTTGCTAGTGTTCACCTCCTTCTTTCTTGCTGAAAATCTATAAGAGAGTGAACCGCTTGTAAAAAGTTGTAAGAGGGGTATTTACCCTTCCCCTTCAAGAGATTTGCTAGTGGAAGGTGGGAGCCTCATCAAAGAGGGGCCTCGCAAGTGGATGTAGGTCATTTGACCGAACCACTTTAAAATCGGCGTAATCTCTGGTTTGTATTTTATTACTGCTATTTTCATTACTATAAACCTTCTTACTTGCTTTATTTCCTCATTACCTTTGCTGCACAACTTTGCGAATACGCCTTCAAGTTAAGCACTTCCGAGTTCGGTTTTTTATCGTACGAAAGATTTGTCAAAACTGAAGTTTTAATCCGCTGCACTAATTCACCCCCCCCCCCTCTTAGTGCCGCTCCGATCCTAACATTTAGATTTATGGAATATTATTGAAAATGGTTTTCAACTTCCCTCTAAACCGATGAACGAATGGTCGGATTTGGAGAATAAGTATTTTTCTTTAAACGCAAAGGCTATGAATGCCTTATTTTGTGCTTTAGACAAGAATGAGTTCAATCAGATTTCTACATGCGAAACGGCGTTTGATATTTGGCGAACACTTGAAATCACGCACGAGGGAACTAGTAGAGTCAAAGACTCGAAAGTTAACATTTTATTGTATGATTTTGAGCTTTTTCGAATGCAACCAAGCGAGACTATAGGCGACTTGTACACCCGTTCTACGGATGTCGTCAATAATCTAAGAGCTCTTGGCAAATGTTTTTCAGATTTTGAACTTGTAAACAAGATTTTGCGTTCTCTTTCTAAGAAGTGGGATTCAAAAGTAACTGCAATACAAGAAGCTAAAAACCTAAACAATTTACCACTTGAAGAACTAATTGGTTCATTGATGACATATGAAATGGTGCACAATGCACATAATGAACATGATGAACAAAACAACCTTCCAAAGAACAGGAAGGATTTGGAATCCCGGACAAATATATACCACTTGAGCGATGACTCAAGTGACGAGGACAATGATGAACTTGAACTTCGAACACTAAATCTTAATAAGTTTATTAAATAAAAATCTAAAATAAACAATGAACTTGAACGGAGGAAGAGGCCAAAGAAGAGGAAGGCAACCAAGGATGAATCAAGAACTTTCAAAGGTAAAACGACGAATTGGGCTTTGACGGGCTTCAACTACAAGGTAAGTAACTCAACTCTCTTGAATTATTTTGAAATTACTTGAAGTCCTTCATGAGTGCTTAATTTAGATAGTAGGAATAGGAAATAAATAAATTATTTTTTAAAAATTATATCATGTTTTTCCTTTTTAGCATCTTTAAAAAATTAAAAATTTGATCATGAAAAGTATATTGTTAAGGTTTCATGCATGGAAATGTTGAATGATGTATTTAACATTAGGGATGATAATATGATATGTGATAATGCTTAGGATTAATCCATGCATGTGTATCTTGATGATTTTATGTCATGCATGAGTTTTTGAAGTAAATATTGATTTGAAACTCTCATTTTAGATTAATATGTTTTTGGTCTAATCGTTTCTATGACGAATTAAGATGATATTCTCATGACATATTAAGATGACATAGTGCATGTACATCTATGTAATAATTTCTTGATAATCTTTTGATGATAGATATGATATCATGATGTGTTTGGTCTTGACGGCTTCATGACGAAACTTATGTTTCGATTTTAAATGATGATACATGTTTTCACAAAAGACTTAAATACCCTCACATGAAATCAATTGTATGAAATGGAAATAATTTTCTATCCTATTGAGATTAATGAATTTATTTTACCAATCTTGTGAATCTCATGAAAATAAACATGATGAATATTTTGAAAATAAATGAGTGTATCATGCATTTGGTCTTAATGATTTCTCTTTAACATACTTTTTGAAATCATACTTGATGATGAATATCAAGATATTAAAAGGATGTTATCATGGAATCATGCTTGATGATTTGTTTTTTACCTTTCCATCTTAAATGTTGACACTTGTTTTATTAAAGGTAAAGGCATGCTTATAAGAAGCAAATCACATGAATAGAAATTTATAAAAACTAAATGTGATCCTTTATCTTATCTTCTTTTCAATAAATCTATGTTTGTCATGTATGAATTTATTGAATGTGACTTTGAGGATGATTTCAGATTTTACAAATGCTTGATTCATACTTATGACATGAGACATATTTTAAATATAAATCATGTTCAATGCTTCAATCATGTTACATCTCCTTAATTCATTTTGTTCTCCTACATTTATTTACCAAAGAGGAAAATCTTCCGAATGAATGAAATGATACAAATGAATCACTTATTGATATATCTTTTTGAAATATCTTTTTAATGTGATGTTGATATTTTGAGATGCCTATTGGAATTCATGACATGAGATAATTGAATCCTTGACTTACTCTTTATTTGGCTTGAAAATGGATGTTTAAAATCTTGCTTGATGAGTTGTTTTATAAGATTTTGCCTTTACGTCTTGAACTTTCATGCTTATCTTGATTTGACATATAAAGACTAAGGCATGCTTAGATGAAAAAGAATCACTTAAAAAATGCTTTTCCCATCTGATCGAGATTAATGATTTCATGATATTTTGTGAATCTCGAAATTGATTTTGATGACTTGATTATGAGTTTCAAGTTAACGATTTGATTTGAATGAGTTTTATCTAAATCATAATCTTAATCTTGCAAAATTGGAATCACAAATAATACCTTTTGGTATTCATGAATTGATACTCACAATTTGAAAGTATTGGTATTCATGACTTGAATTTGATTAAAACATTTCATGCTTAAATTAATCATTCTCCTATGTTTCAAAAATTCTTTAAATGCCTTATGTGATGACTGAAAATTAATTTGCTTTATGATGAATCACGAATCATGACTTGATCTATGATATTGATATATTTTAATCATGATCCTTGGTTGTATAATTCTTTTGCTCTATTAAAAGGATTTGTCGAATGAATCATGTCCTTCTAGAATTTTCTTGATATCATGACATGATTTTGTAATATGGCCTGTATAATGATTAAAATTTTTTTGGTCATTGATTTCTCCCTTCTTTTCGGTAATGACATAGGGGGAGAAAGATTGCTAGCTCAAGGCAAATGCTGGCTAGCTTGTACTCTTCCCTTCTTTTCGACAAAAATAAAGGGGAGAATGCTTTTGCTAGTTGGAACATGCAAAGAAAATCAAAGTGCAATATTGCACAAGAAGCAAGTGTTGAATTGCCATGATTGAACTTAAGAATCTTGCTATGCTTTTGTGCTTATATGTTGTGATGAAAATCTAGCTTCATGTTACAAAAACTTGCATATCTTTTAAAATAGCTAGAGCTACTTCTCCTTTTGTTGATGACAAAGGGGGAGAAATATATGAATTGATACTATGAGTGCCATATTTGAATGAAAAATATATGAATTAATGCTATAAGTGCCATATTTGAATTTGAATTATGTTAAGATATCAAAAGAAGCTTGCATCGAAATATATGGTAAATTGATAATCGAAATGCTATGATTGCCATATGCCATGTTTGCATCATGTTAAGTTACAAGAACTTGCATCGTAATTTTACTTTATGATATCTTGCCATATGATGAAATGCTACGATTTGTTGCTAAAATGATGCATGCAATACTTATGCTTTTTATGTGACGTATTTCATATGATATGAATCATGATTAAAATTGCCTTAATTTGAATTCAAGGTTTATCTCAATTATGAAATTTTGAAATAAGAATAATTACTCACCTTTGTCATGATTTAGAAATTGACATAAAGGGTCTTCCCTTCTTTAGAAAGGGTCTTCCCTTCTTTTTGACAATGTCTAAGGGGGAGATAGCTAGCGTGCACAATTCAAGAAGAAAGCAAAAATTACACTTCTCAAAAGAGAAGAAATTGCTATCTTGAACATCACTGAGAATTGCTAGCTTGAAACATCAAGAAAATGTAAAAATGTGCTATCGTGCCTATCTTAAGAAAAGCAAATACGCCAACTTACATATCTTTGAATTTGCTAGCTTGTAAAACTTGCATATTTCAAGAAGCAAGAGTTGCTTTCTTGAACATCTCTAAATTGCTAGCTTGCAAGTTCTAAAATGTTGTAAAATTGCTAGATTGCATGATGATAAAAATTTAATATTATGTTTTTCATGCAATGAGTTGAACTTATATTACAAACACAAGAATAGTTGTACTTCTCTTTTTTGTCACTGATAAAGGGGGAGAAGTATGTTGGTGACATGACATGTTATGCATAAGTTTATGCATATGTTCATGATGATGTGTTGCAAGTATTCATGATGAATATTGCAATGACTTGAATTCAGTTTGAATTCAAGGTTCTATCAATATGGCATATTGATAGGGGGAGTTTGTTTAAACTCCGGGAGTTAAGTTTAACTCCGTCATCAATTGGTTGTCATCATCAAAAAGGGGGAGATTGTTGAATCTCGTATTTTGATGATAAAACCAATTGATAATTGTGTTTATGTCTTAATCTACGTTTTGAGTGACGCGGGATGCTTCGATCAGGATGAGACAATTAAAGCAGGAAAAATCATATTGTGCCGGAGGAACATGTCAGAAGATTGGACATCGGGCCGGTGGATCGGTCGACGTATCGACAGAAGGCTTCAGGTCGAGGACTCGGGCATTGGGCCAAGAAGAGCGAGTATTGCGCCAAGGATATCGGAGTTGCGGAGTCAACTGGCCGATTGGGCAATAGGCCATAAGAGAAGATGATGCACCGAAGAATCGGACGAAGCGTCGACAGACCAATGACATGCCGGACAACTTGGTTAATTGCTTAAGAATAATTGTCTAGGAATAATTGTCTCGATCGAAGTTTTGTTTTACATGTGTAGGATTAACTACGATGGATGTAAGACATGCAGTAGGAGTTACGCCGGAGTCAAGACTATGATCACGTTAGGAGTTCGAGAATTCGACGGAAGTCCGGACGGTCGTTGGAGGTTCTATGGGAACAAATCCGAGAAGTCTAGGAGCTTGCCAAAAGAAGCTCATCGGAACTCACCAAGTGGATCTTCGCAAGTCCAGGAGTTTGCCGGAAGTCCGTCGGAGCATCGTCGGAGGTTTATCGGATGTTCGTCGAAAGTTCGCCAGAAGCTCGTCGGAAGAAGCAATTGATGTTGGGAAATCTTGGGGGCGACATCATATGTGCAGCTGAAGAACAAGAAAACAAAATCCCCGATTCTCAAAAAGATGTTCATCGTTGTGCGAAGATTAGTGCGCAAAATCTGTGAAACTTAAAACTACGTATAGAGTAGATTGTGTTACCTAGGGAGATCGTATATCCCTGTTTCCTTGCAGATCCTTAGGAGAGGGTGAAGGAGGTCAAGCGTCCTCCTCTCTAGCGGTGATCCACACAGCAGGGTTGCGACTTCTCTCCTCAAAACTCCAGGCCTGCTCTGAGGTGGAGAGGGAGAGGAGAATAGGAAAGGCAAGCAAAGGCTCTAGCCTATGAGGCTCTGAATCCCTCCTATTTATAGAGGTCCCTTGTCAAACCCTAATGGGTCCTCCCCAAGTGGGTATTGGATCTACATCCAATTAGACAAGGGCTCCATCAGATATCTCATATCCGAACCTCTACTCATCGCAATGCCTACCATATGTGTGTGACCCTCTAGGCCCAATATCGAGCTGGTCATGAGTCATACCTGTCAGAACTCCATCTAACTCAGTGAATTATTATCTCTGTAATAATTCACTTGACTTATCGACTACGGACGTACTAGGCCACTACGCCGTAGTCCCCAAACGATATAGGGGAATCCAATCCATTGGACCTGTCTATCCTCAGTTACCATGTACCTATATTCCCTCATCCATCTAATATCCTAGAGACCATATATCGAGCATAGTGCTGTCAGACCCATACGGTTTCTACTTGAGTCTCACTCTAATCGGATTCTCCCAAAGAACTCTTTCTCTCTCAACCCGAATGACCTTGGCTAGGGATTTGTTTGAGCAAGAACACATGAGATATTCCTCTCATGACGCCGAGAGTGGATGATCCTCTATCGACACTTAATAGCCCTCATAAGGTATTGAGTATGGTATCAACTACCACTCCCAATGACCAACTGTACTAGATCTGGGATAGCCAAACCTATAAGTATGGTATCAAAGAGTGGAGTACTCATACAGGACATACTTGGTGTCTCAAGTCTAAGGACCAAATACACCACTAGGACTACGGAATCGCTGTCTGACAATAAGGCATCATCAACCATCCAGCATTCCGTAAGCGGATCAATCAGTGAACTCATTCTCCAATGAGCACCTGTACTGTATCCCTAGTGTCCCTACACGAGCAGCTATGAGACCAGCTGCATCCATCATATGGACGGGTATACAGCACACTAGTCTGTCCGGTTATCACGATGTCCCTCTCGAGTAATCTATGACCGGGATTATTTAGGATATGTGTTTAAAGGTGAATCGATCTCATTATCGTGATCTCATCACGATCCGATTCCCATTGCACAAATCCAAGGACATCACAATATATATATACACATATGCAATAGTTATAAAATGATATATGCCAAAATATAATAAGCAAAAAGATTCTGTATCAAGTCACACGTGCCATCACTCACGTGATTGGCTTGCTGGGCACCTATGACTAGCAATCTCCCACTTAACCTAAAGCCAATCACCTATGTGTCTAATCCCCATCAGACCCCTATGATGCTCAAAGACAAAATGAGACAATGGCTTTGTTAGTGGATCTGCAATGTTATCTTCGGATGGAACTCTTTCCACTACTACATCTCCTCGGGTTACGATCTCTCTGTTAAATTGGAACCTCCTCAGAACACTTCTGATGAGACCCGGGTTTCCTTATTTGAGTAATCGCCCCATAGTTGTCGCAATATAAGGAAGTCAACTTCTCGCTTTTCGGAACGACTCCCAAATCTGTGATGAACATCTTCAACCAGACTCCCTTCTTTGTTGCATCTGATGCAGCAATGTACTCCGCCTCTATGGTCGAGTCAGTAGTAGTACCTTGCTTGGAACTCTTCCAGCACATTGCTCCTCCATTTAAGGTGTACACATACCCTGAATTCGACTTGCTATCATCGACATCATACTGAAAACTTGAGTCTGTGTAGCCTTCAACCTTAAGGCTATTACCTCCATAGTAAAAGATCCTTAGTCCTTCTCAAGAACTTAAGGATACACCTTACTGCTTTCCAGTGCTCCTAGCCTAGATCCGCCTGATACCTACTCGTGACACTCAGAGCATGCGATATATCAGGCCTAGTACATAGCATGACATATATGATAGACCCTACTGCTAAGGCATAAGGTATCATATTCATGTTCGCCCTTTCTTGGAATTTTCCATGCCAAACCTTTTGACAATGGTTTCTATGTACCTGGATTGGGATAAGCCAAGCATCCTCTTGGATCTATCTCTATAGATTCTAATCCCCAAGATATAGGATGCTTCCCCTAAGTCCTTCATGGAGAAGTATCTAGATAACCAAGCCTTTACACGGATAGCATTCCTACGTCATTCCCAATGATCAGGATGTCATCCACATATAATACCAAAAAGGTGATAACGCTCCCACTTACCTTCCTGTACACACAAGGCTCATCTTCGTTCTTAATGAAGTCATAAGATCTGATTGCCTCATCAAATCATATGTTCCAACTTCGGGAAGCTTGCTTTAGTCCATAAATAAATCTAAGCAACCTACATACCTTATCTGAGCAATTCTTGGACACGAATCCCTCAGGTTGCATCATATACACCTCCTTCTCGAGGTTTTCATTGAAGAATGTGGTTTTCACATCCATCTACCAGATCTCATAATCATAGTGTGCTGCAATAGCCAATAGAATTCTGATGGATTTTTAGCATTGCTACAAATGAGAAGGTTTCATCGTAGTCAACACCTTGCCTTTGACGATACCCCTTAACTAGTGCCTTACTTTATAAGTCTCTACCTTTCCATCTACTCTAATCTTTTTCTTAAAGATCCACTTGCAACCGATGGGTACAATACCTTCGGGCGTATCAACTAGGTTCCAAACCTTATTGGAGTACATAGAATCTGTTAGGATCGGAGCGGCACTAAGAGGGGGGGTGAATTAGTGCAGCGGATTAAAAACTTCGATTTTAACAAAATCTTTCGTACGATAAGAACGGAACTTGAAAAGTTTAACTTGAAAGCGTATTCTTAAAGTTGCGCAGCAAGGGTAATAAGGAACTAAAGCAGTAAGAAGATTTGGAGTAATGTAAATGACAATAATAAAATGCAAACCAGAGATTACGCCGATTTTTAGAGTGGTTCGGTCAAATGACCTACTCCACTTGCGAGGCCCCTCTTCGATGAGGCTCCCACCTTCCACTAGCAAGTCTCTTGAAATGGAAAGGTAAACACCCCTCTTACAACCTTTTACAAGCAGCTCAACCTCTTACAAATTTTCAATAAGAAAGAAGGAGGAGAACTCTCTAGCAAATTGAAAACAAGACTTGCTAAGACTTTCTAAGACTTTTCTCTCAATCAAAATGCTTCTCAAAAGTTGTAACCTCAGCTAAGATTTGAGGGGTATTTATAGGCCTCAAGAGGATTCAAATTTTGGGCTCCAAAATTTGAATTCTCTTAGGGTTCCCGGTGCTGGAGGTGCCACCGCCCAGCCAGGCGGTGCCACCGCCCAGCGCTCGGGTGCTGGATGGTGCAACCGCCCAGCCAAGGAGGTGTCACCGCCTAGCTCTCGAGTGCTGGGCGGTGCCACCGCCTGGCACTCCGATTTCACTGGTTTGGCTTAATTTAAGCCCAAACCATATCTGACTTTGGGCCCAATTGGCCCCTAACCAGGATATAGGATTATCTCTTAATCCTAATCCTAATTACAAGTGAACTACATAACAAAAACACATCCAAGCAAGCTTTCAACCGCGAACGTCGAGTCTTGTTTCGGCGAGCTTTCCGACGAGCTTCTTCCGACGGACTCCCATCAAGCTCCCGATCTTGTGATGACTTTAACGAGTAGCCGAGCCTTCTCGGTGATCTCCGTGAACCTCCGACGATCTCTTCGGCGAACTTCCGAAAATTCCGATAGGTTCCCGATTTCTTCTCGGTTGGTTCCGGTAGCATCTCCGACGATTCTTCGGACTCTTAAACGTCCATCGATCTTGACTCCGGTATTCTTGCTTTGTGTTTTCTGGTTATCGTAGTTAATCCTGCACACTTAACTCAATAATATGGATTAGATTAATTAACCCATCAATTGATTTCATCATCAAAATCCGAGAGTCAACAATCTCCCCCTTTTTGATGATGACAATCAATTGATGACGGAGTTAAACATAACTCCCCCTATCTATATGCCATATTATGAGAAGATGAAAACACTTGAATTTCATCCATTGAATTCAAGCATAAACCGATAAGTTCTAACCGTAGAGCTTATCGTTATTCTCATTAAGCAATAGTAAATGCGAAACTTCGATGAAAATCATAAGTCAAATAATATGGGACAATTTTTACTATGATAGGAGATAAAGATTTTCAACATGAATTTCATGATATCGATGTAAGGCATGCTTTCAATATGATCAATCAATCTTATGATATTCTCAAGGATTTTGCAAGGCATATAAGACATTCATATCACACAAGCTTTTGCAATTCATATAAGTCATGCTATTAAAATGATACAAGTCATCACTTTTCTCCCCCTTTGTCATCAACAAAAAGGGAATGAGACTTGAAGCACATAATTTATCATACAAAGATTTTATCATTGATCATACATCACTCATCTATATTATCATTGATCATACAAAGATTTTATCATTCAAAATTAAGTATGCTAAAATATTTACGCAGAGTTCATCTTAAAGGAAAATTCAGCATTCATCCATATTATCAAATCTCTTCTTTTTATAAATAACAAAAATTGTAGATGTACAAAGAAGAGATTGGGATAAGAAAAAAAATTTTAAGTAGTAACTCCAATAAGTCAAGATCATAATTCGAATACAAATCCATTCAAATTCAATTCGTCAACTTGAAACTCATAATCAAGCCATCAAAATCAATTTCGAGATTCAAAATATCATAAAATCATTAATCTTGATCAGATGGAAGCGGTGTTTGACTCAAGATAGGATAAGATAATTTAACAAGTCACCGAGGAACGGAGAGAGAATGAAAAACTTTATGGAAAATCCATTCAAACAAGTTTATTCTTAGGGACAATTTAACATACCTAATTCCCTTCTAATGAATTCAAATTAGTCTTCATTCAAAGCTTTTGTAAATATATCTGCTAATTGATGCTTTGTGTCAATGAATTCTAGAACAACATCATTGTTAAGGACATGATCGCGTATGAAATGATGCCTAACGTCGATGTGCTTAGTTCTAGAGTGCTGAATTGGATTTTTAGTAAGACATATGGCACTAGTATTATCACATTTTATGGGAATGTTTTTAAAGTGAATTCCATAGTCTTCTAATGTATTTTTCATCCAAATGACTTGTGCACAACATGCACTTGCAGCAATGTATTCGGCTTCCGCCGTAGATAGTGCAACTGAATTTTGTTTCTTGGAAGTCCAAGAAACAAGTGCATGTCCTAAAAATTGGCATGTTCCGGATGTACTTTTTCTATCTATCCTGCATCCGCCAAAATCGGCATCTGCATAAGCTATTAGATCGAATTTTTTAGATTTTGGAAACCACAATCCTAAATTTGGAGTTCCTTTAAGATACCTAAATATTCTTTTAACACTCTTTAGATGAGATAATTTAGGATTAGATTGAAACCTAGCGTAAAGTCCTACACTAAACATAATATCTGGTCTAGTCGCGGTGAGGTAGAGTAGACTACCTATCATTCCCCTATATGTTTTTTGATCGAAATTTTCACTATTTTCATCCATATCTAACTTAGTCGCAGTACTCATAGGGGTGTTTATTGCTTTTGAATTATCCATGTTAAATCGTTTTAACAATTCTAATGTATATTTGGATTGGTTAAGAAATATACCATCACTAAGTTGTTTGATTTGTAATCCTAAAAAGAAAGTTAATTCACCCATTAAACTCATTTCAAATTCATGACTCATACATTTGGCAAATGATTCACATAGTGATTCATCCGAAGAGCCAAAAATAATATCGTCAACATAAATTTGCACAATAAGAAAATTATTTTCAAAATGTTTAATAAACAATGTAGTATCAACCTTGCCTTTGGTAAAATTATTTAAAATAAGAAAGGAACTAAGCCTTTCATACCAAGCTCTAGGAGTTTGTTTTAAGCCATAGAGAGCTTTAGTCAATTTGAATACATGATTAGGAAGAAGAGAATTTTCAAATCCGGGAGGTTGTTCGACATATACTTCTTCGGAAATAAAACCATTCAAGAAAGCACTTTTGACATCCATTTGAAATAGTTTAAAATTATTACTATTAGCATAGGCAAGGAGCATCCTTATGGCTTCTAATCGAGCCACGGGAGCGAAGGTTTCTTCGTAATCGATACATTTTTCTTGGTTGAAACCTTTGGCCACTAATCTAGCATTGTTTCTAACCACGATACCATTTTCGTCTTGCTTGTTTCTAAAGACCCACTTAGTACCTATGACTAAGTGGTCACTTGGTCTAGGAACAAGCTTCCATACCTCATTCCTCTCAAATTGGTTCAATTCTTCTTGCATTGCAATGACCCAAAAATCATCTTTTAAGGCTTCGTCAATGCATTTAGGTTCAATTTGAGAAAGGAAAGCGGCGTTAGCACAAAAATTCTTGAAAGAAGAACGAGTTTGAACCCCTTTTGTTGTATCTCCTATAATTAGCTCCTTTGGTTGAGCATCTACATACTTCCATTCTTTGGGTAAAGAAATTTCGGAAGAAGATGCATTCAAATGGCTATTTTGAGGAGGGGGTTCGTTTAAATTCAAATTATCAAAATCAAGATCATCATCAAAATCATTTTTCTTTAAATCAGAAATTTCATTAAAAACTACATGAATAGACTCTTCTATTACTAAAGTCCTTTTGTTAAAGACACGAAAGGCCTTAGAAACGGAGGAGTAACCAAGAAAAATGCCTTCATCGGATTTAGCATCAAATTTACCTAGGGCATCCTTTTCATTTAAAATGAAGCATTTACAACCAAAAACTTTAAAATAAGAAATATTTGGTTTTTTGTTATTCTATAATTCATAGGGAGTTTTTGATAGAGATGGTCTTATTAGGACCCTATTCATGATGTAACAAGCCATATTTACGGCTTCGGCCCAAAAATATTTGGGTAAACTATGTTCATTTAACATAGTTCTTGCCATTTCTTGTAGGCGTCTATTTTTCCTTTCAACTACTCCATTTTGTTGAGGATTTCTTAGAGTTGAGAAGTTATGATTGTACCCATTAACTTCGCAAAAATTTTGAAAGTCACGGTTTTGGAATTCACCACCGTGATCACTCCGAATTGATGAAATCATGAAGCCTTTTTCGTTTTGAGTGAGTTTACAAAACTTAGAGAAACACTTGAAGCAATCACTTTTGTGAGCTAAGAAATAGGTCCAAGTGTATCTAGAGTAGTCATCCACAATCACAAAAGCATATTTGCTTCCACCTAGACTTATTGTATCAATTGGTCCAAATAAGTCCAAATGGATTAATTGTAATGGTCTAGTGGTGCTAATTTGATTTTTTGGTTTGAAGCTTGTTTTAATTTGTTTGCCTAGTTGACATGCATCGCATACCTTATCCTTAATAAACTTCATATTCGGAATCCCTCGTACTAATTCTTGAGATGAGATTTTAGATATTGTTTTCATGCTTGCGTGACCTAATCTCCTATGCCAAAGCCAAGCATCATCATTTACGACGGAGAAACACATTTCATTACCTAGTTCATCAAGATTGATGGTATAGACATTATTTTGTTTTAAAGCAATCATAGTCATGTTATGATTTGATTTTTCAATAATGCACATATTTGATTCAAATCTAACGATATAACCTTTATCGCATAGTTGACTAATACTTAAGAGATTGTGTTTCAATCCATCAACTAGTAAAACATCATCAATGGAAAAACTAAATTTGTTACCAATAGTTCACTTGCCAATGATTTTGCCTTTGTTGTTGTCTCCGAAGGTGACGTACCCTTCTTCTTTGCTAGTGAGCATAGAGAAATGAGATGGATCTCCAGTCATATGTCTTGAGCATCCACTATCGAGATACCATCTCTTGCTCCTAGCTTGTGGGTTTGTCTACAAAAGAGGATGATTTTTAGGTACCCATTTGATTTTGGGTGCCTCAAAAATTGACCCACTAACCTTGTTATTTATTTTTGAATCCTTTATAGTTCCTTTAGGAACCCATATTAATTTTTGTGAACTAATTTTCCTAAATGGACATTTGTAGGCAATATGTCCGGATTTGCAACAGAAGTTGCATTTCATATAAGAGGAAACATGTAATGTAGGTCCTTTTATGAAAGTGGTAGGATTTTGATGTAATCCTTTTACAAATCCAATTCCATTTCTATTTACGATGTGACCCTTGTGTGCAAGGATCATATCTAATCCTTTGCTACCAACCTTAAACTTGTTTAAGGTTTCCTTAAGAAGTAAATTTTCATTTTTTATTGCTTCTAAATGCTCACACTTAGAGCATGGAGGAGTTTGAAGACTATCAAACTTATCTTGTAGCAAAGCATGCTCTTTCTTTAAGATACTTAACTTCTTGCTAACAGTTTTACATTCATCAAATAATTCATGAAAAGCGATAGAGAGTTCTTCAAAAGATAAATCTTCATTAAATAAATCACATACCTCTTCTTCTAAAGCCATTAGCGCGTAATGAGCAACTTGCTCGGTGTTGGACTCCTCTTCTTCGGACGCGCTTAAATCATCCCATGTTGCCTTGAGCGCCTTCTTCTTTGATGTCGTCTTTTTGGCTTGAGGACAATCGTTCTTGTAGTGTCCCGGTTTTTTGCATTCATAGCAAATCACTTGGTCCTTTTTTTGTTCAAATTTATTTTTTATATTATTTTTAAGTTTATTCTTTCTTAAATATTTTTTAAATTTTTGAGTCAAAAGTGTAATGTCATTGTCACTGTCCTCATCACTTAATGTTCCTTTCAAGTGGTCTTCTTGTGATTTGAGTGTCATATCCTTCCTGTTCTTTGGAAGGGGGTTCTCGAGCTCGTCATGAGCTTGACATGTCATTTCGTAGGTCATTAGAGACCCAATGAGTTCTTCAAGAGGGAATGCTTTAAGGTCTTTGGCCTCTTGAATGGCCGTAACTTTTGCATCCCAACTTTTAGGGAGGGATCTTAAGATTTTAGTTACTAGTACAAAGTTAGTAAAATCTTTACCAAGAGCTTTGAGTCCATTGATGACATCCGTAAACTGGGTGTACATGTCTCCGATGGACTCACTTGGTTTCATTCGGAAAAGTTCGTAAGAGTGCACAAAGATGTTGATTTTGGACTCTTTCACTCGGCTAGTGCCTTCATGAGTGACCTCAAGAGTTCTCCAAATATCAAAAGCCGAATCACACATTGAAACACGATTAAATTCGTTTTTGTCTAATGCACAAAACAAGGCATTCATAGCCTTTGCATTTAAAGCAAAAACCTTCTTCTCCGATTCATTCCATTCGCTCAACGGAAGAGAAGATTTTTGAAATCCATTCTCAACAATAGACCAAAGCTCAAAGTCCATAGAAATGAGGAAGATCCTCATGCGAGTCTTCCAATATGTGTAATCCGACCCATTAAACAAAGGTGGTCGTGCAATAGAGTGGCCCTCTTGCATGCCGGAGTAAGCCATCTCTCTTGGGTATTAAACCAAATATGAGAGATAACCTCGCTCTGATACCACTTGTTAGGATCGGAGCTGCACTAAGAGGGGGGGGTGAATTAGTGCAGCGGATTAAAAACTTCGATTTTAACAAAATCTTTCGTACGATAAGAACGGAACTTGAAAAGTTTAACTTGAAAGCGTATTCTTAAAGTTGCGCAGCAAGGGTAATAAGGAACTAAAGCAGTAAGAAGATTTGCAGTAATGTAAATGACAATAATAAAATGCAAACCAGAGATTACGCCAATTTTTAGAGTGGTTCGGTCAAATGACCTACTCCACTTGCGAGGCCCCTCTTCGATGAGGCTCCCACCTTCCACTAGCAAGTCTCTTGAAATGGAAGGGTAAACACCCCTCTTACAACCTTTTACAAGCAGCTCAACCTCTTACAAATTTTCAATAAGAAAGAAGGAGGAGAACTCTCTAGCAAATTGAAAACAAGACTTGCTAAGACTTTCTAAGACTTTTCTCTCAATCAAAATGCTTCTCAAAAGTTGTAACCTCAGCTGAGATTTGAGGGGTATTTATAGGCTTCAAGAGGATTCAAATTTTGGGCTCCAAAATTTGAATTCTCTTAGGGTTCCCGGTGCTGGAGGTGCCACCGCCCAGCCAGGCGGTGCCACCGCCCAGCGCTCGGGTGCTGGACGGTGCAACCGCCCAGCCAAGGAGGTGTCACCGCCCAGCTCTCGGGTGCTGGGCGGTGCCACCGCCCAGCCAGGCGGTGCCACCGCCTGGCACTCCGATTTCACTGGTTTGGCTTAATTTAAGCCCAAACCATATCTGACTTTGGGCCCAATTGGCCCCTAACCAAGATATAGGATTATCTCTTAATCCTAATCCTAATTACAAGTGAACTACATAACAAAAACACATCCTAAGCAAGCTTTCAACCGCGAACGTCGAGTCTTGTTTCGGCGAGCTTCCGACGAGCTTCTTCCGACGATCTCTTCGGCGAACTTCCGAAAATTCCGATAGGTTCCCGATTTCTTCTTGGTTGGTTCCGGCAGCATCTCCGACGATTCTTCGGACTCTTAAACGTCCATCGATCTTGACTCCGGTATTCTTGCTTTGTGTTTTCTGGTTATCGTAGTTAATCCTGCACACTTAACTCAATAATATGGATTAGATCAATTAACCCATCAATTGATTTCATCATCAAAATCCGAGATTCAACAGAATCCATCTCAGAATTCATGGCTTCTTGCCACTTCCCGGAGTCAAATTATCAGTAAAGGTAATGAAGTAGGAGTAACCACCAATGACATGAGTTTACATGGGTCCACATACATCACTAGATATGAGTACCAACAGCTCAGTGGCTCTCTCTCCAGTTCCACTAAATGGAGAGTTAGTTAGTTTTCCACGAAGGTAAGGCTCGCAAGTTGCATATGACACATAGTCGAATGGATCTAGATATCCATCATTTAGCAACTTTTGAATCATTCCCTCATGAATATGACCTAGCCTACAATGCCATAGGTATGCACTGTTCACCTCATCTCGTTTCCTCTTAGACACTTACATTTATGATATGTGGAGTAGTGTCTTGCATAAACAAACCTTTATGCAATATTCCTCTCGTCAATCTCCCCTCGGCTTTGCTAGAATTTACAATAAATTGAACATGTGATAAGCAATACTAGTATCTAATACCAATGCACTATCACAAAAATCTGATAATTGGAGATTGATCTTGAATGTACCTGAAGCTTCTCCAAGCTTCTATTTTGCCCTTTCTGCAAGGCACTCTTTGTAGTTCCTCTTCCAGTGCCCATATTTGCCATAGTGGAAGCACTGACCTTTATCCTTTGCTAGGTCTTTCTTAGCAACCTTTGCTTTACCTGGTTTGTGTTAGGACTCTAGCTTGGAAAGTCCTAATTGAGAGGGACATTCATGTAAAACTATTAGGACTCTAGCTAGAAGAGTCCTAATTGAGAGGGACATTCTATTAGGCCTCTAGCTAGGAGAGTCCTAATTGAGAGGGGCATTCATGTAGGAGGTTTTTTCTTAGAGAAGAATTAGGAGTTGTAAGGGAATAGGAGTCTTGAGTAGGAGTCCTATTAGGAGTTAGTTAGAAGTAAGAGTCTTAAGTAGGAGTCCTATTAGGAGTTATGGTTTAGAAGCCCTATAAATAGCCATGTATTCCTTCTCTTTACCAACCAATCGGGTCTCCTTCTTCCCATCTAGGGAAGTCCACTCTCATGCATGGATAGTTGGGTTCAGTCATAGAGCCTCCCCTCCCTTGGAACTCATCTCACCGAGAGAGCTTTGCCCAATCGCACCAGGCTCAAAGAGATGAGTTCCAAGGGAGGGGAGGCTCTATGACTGAACCCAACTATCCATGCATGAGAGTGGACTTCCCTAGATGGGAAGAAGGAGACCCGATTGGTTGGATCTCGTGCGCGGAGCGATATTTTCAGTACCACAAAATCGTGGATGCATCTATGGTGAAAATTGCAGCTATACATCTTGAAGAGGATGCTATACAGTGGTTTGACTAGTTTGAACATACTTATGGAGTCCTTTCATGGCAACAATTCAAAGAAGGACTGCTGATCCGCTTCAGACCAACCGATTACGAGAATATTGATGGACAACTAGCAATGATCCGACAAACTTTCACCATTCAGGAGTACCAAACCAGGTTTGAAAGGTTATCTAATCAAACTCATGATTGGTCTAAAAAACAGCTATTGAGGACCTTCATTGAGGGCTTGAAACCGGAGATCCGAGGAGAAGTTAAAGCACGACAACCGTATACGCTTATGGCAGCCATCTCTTTCGCATGACATCAAGAGGAGCAATTGAACCATGAAGCTCGGAGGACTAGGGTCGCTCCTCAACTAGTAATATTGAAGCCCTCACCCCCCCCCCTACTATTGACCAAGTCCCTACACCAAAGAGGTTAACAAGAGAAGAGCTTCGGGAGCGATATGTGAAGGGGTTATGTTGGCATTGTGACGAGCCGTGGAGTCGTGAGCATCGCTGTAGTAAAGGAGGACTTCTTATGATTGAACCGATAGAAGAAGAGGTCATTGAACATTCAGAAGAGAGCCTTGAACATGAAGAAAAAGATGCAGAAGAAGAGCCACAACCGACCGAAGTTACGGTACATACACTAGCTGGCTACTCAAACCCGCAAACGATGAAAGTTGGAGGCCTTCTCAAACAACAACCGATCACTGTTCTCATCGACACGGGCAGTACTAATAACTTCCTAAACAGTAAGTTTGCTGTCCATATGAACTTACCTATTGAGAATTGCAGCAGGTTTGTCGTTAAGGGCGCCAACGGACGGATTTTGAAGTGTGATCATAGGTGCCCACAGGTGAAACTGTTGCTGCAGGACCAAGAGATAATTGCATATTTCTTCCTCCTCCCTCTTGATGATCATGAGGCCATACTCAGAATTAAATGGTTGATGACATTAGGTGATATTTCTTATAATTTTATGCAACTATTTATAAAATTTTACAGTAAGGAGAAACAGGTGATACTGCATGGGAAACGTGAGGACGACGTAACGATGATTTGCACACAACAAATGGAGAAGGTTTTGCATAAAGCATGCAGGGGCTTTTTGGTACAACGTGAGCAGCAAATTAAAGGAGAGCCAATAGAATTTGAAGTTCCAAACCTATTTCCTTTGCTTGCTGAATTTTTAGATATATTTGACGAGCCGCACAACCTACCTCTTACTCGTCGGCATGATCATTGTATAATGATTTTTCCAGTCAAATCTCCAGCAAATACTCAGCCATATCGGTATCCACATCTCTAGAATGATGAAATATAAAGGATTTTAAAAGAGATGCTTGAAATAGGAGTTATTCGGCCAAGTTGCAACCTCTACTTTTCACCGGTGCTACTTGTACACAAGAAGGACGGAACATGGCGAATATGCGTTGATTACCGAGCTCTCAATGACATAACCATCAAGAACAAATACCTTATTCCAATAGCAGATGAATTGCTAGATGAAAGGGAGCACAAATCTTCACAAAGCTGGACTTTCGATCCAGGTATTATCAAATACGAGTGTATGAAGAAGTCATACCGAAAACCGCCTTTCGAACACACAACGACCACTACGAATTTTTACTTTCTTCAACAAAAGGTGAAATATCTTGGGCATATCATATCAGAGGAAGGTGTGACGGTGGACCCCTTCAAAATTGAAGCAATGCAAAACTGGCCTACCTCGAGGAACATAAAATTGCTACATGGCTTTTTGGGTTTAACAGGCTACTACCGTAAGTTCGTGAAAAACTATGGAAAGATCAGTGCACCACTTACTTCCTTACTAGAAAAAGATGTCTTCCAATGGTCGGACAGAGCTTCTACTGCCTTCGACAAACTTAAGGCAGCCATAACGACGACGCCGGTGCTAGCGCTACCAGATTTCAACCGACCCTTCATCATTAAGGCCGATGCATCTAGAGACAGAATGGGAGACGTTCTCATGCAAGATGGTCGACCACTCATATACATTAGCAAGACATTGTCTCCCCCCTATCAAAACATGTTAACATATGATAAGGAGATGCTCGCCATTGTGCATGCAGCAACGAGGTGGAGATCGTACTTGATCAGGCGATACTTTAAAATCAAGACCGACCATAAAAGCCTAAAATATCTCTTGGAGCAGAAGATATCTTCCCCCGAGCAGCAAAAATGGATGCGCTTTCGTTGCTACCTGAGAAAGCTGAATTTTCGATCGTTTTACTTCCAACCAGCGACTTCCTTAAGGATATTAAGATGGAATGGCAGGAAGATTCGGAGACTAGTAAGATACAAAAATGATTAGAGGAAGCACCAAGCTCCGTGGCTCATTACAATCGGGACTCAAAAGAATTATGCTATAAGGGACGCATTGTGCTTGTGACAAATTCTACTTGCATCTTCAAGAGCAGATTTTGGACAAAGTTATTCCATATGCAAGGTACTAAATTGAAAAGGAGTACGACATATCACCCACAAACCAACAACCAGATGGAAGTTTTAAATAGGTGCTTGGAGACAGCCCAAAGCCACCCACCAAATATGACTACCCAAAGAGAACTCCAGACCCAGCTAAGTGCCATTATTGATCGATGGATCGTGACTCAACAACGATGACCCACTAATGAAGTGCTAATACAGTGGGCGAACCTACCAATAGAAGATGCCACTTGGGAGAACTATGACGACTTGAAGATCAAATTCCCAGAATTCATAAATCATCAGCCTCGAGGACAAGGCTGATTTGAAGAGGGCGGGTCTGTTAGGACTCTAGCTTTGAGAGTCCTAATTGAGAGGGACATTCATGTAAAACTATTAGGACTCTAGCTAGGAGAGTCCTAATTGAGAGGGGCATTCATGTAGGAGGTTTTTTCTTAGAGAAGAATTAGGAGTTGTAAGGGAATAGGAGTCTTGAGTAGGAGTCCTATTAGGAGTTGGTTAGAAGTAAGAGTCTTAAGTAGGAGTCCTATTAGGAGTTATGGTTTAGAAGCCCTATAAATAGCCATGTATTCCTTCTCTTTTCATAAGCAATAGATGAATCTTTTCTGCAGCCTTTGAGCAGCAACTTGGAGGGAGGAACACCTATAGAGTTCCAAGGAGGTCGATCCCCTAAAGAGATCAACCCCAAGTTTAGAATCTGCAAGGGGTCTATCAGTTTGCCCTTACCCTTTTCCTTCTTAAGGGACCTTTCTACTTTCCTTTTCTTTTTGGTCTCACCAATGTAGAGAACTGGCTTCTCTTTCTTAATAGTACTCTCTGCCTCCCTCAACATATTGAGGAGCTCTGGGAGAGTCACCTCAAGCTTGTTCATATTAAAATTCATTATGAACTGTGAAAAAGGAATCTGGTAAGGACTGAAGCACAAGGTCTACACACAAGTTATCCTCTAGGACCATTCCTAGACCTATGAGTTTCTCTATCCACTCAATCATCTTTAGGACATGGTTCTGAACCGGTGTCCCCTCAGTCATCCTAGCGCGGAAGAGGCTCTTCGATATCTCATATCGCAGAGTCTTTCCCTGTTCCTCAAATAATTTGCAGACATATAGGAGAATGGATCTGGCATCCATCTTTTCATGTTGTCTCTGTAACTCAGGAGTCATAGAGCCCAACATATAGCACTGAGCAAGAGTGGAGTCATCAATGTACTTCAAGTAGCGAGCGATCTCATCCTCGCTTGCCCCTTCTTCGAGCGTAGGCATCATTGTATCAAGGACGTATATGATTTTCTCCGCTGTGAGAACAATTCTCAAGTTACGGAGCCAATCCGTATAATTTGGACCAGTGAGGCGGTTGACATCAAGTATGCCACGTAAGGGATTTGAAAGCGACATTTTCTGAAAATAAAGATGCAGCAGAAATGAATAACATGCAAATTTTGCAGGAAATAAATTATCAAGATATGGACTTCTATCTTAATATGCTCCCACTATTTTACTAACGAGTCACGCAACACCCTCAGCACATGAAATAAAAGTCTCCGGCAGACTTCTAGTGGGGATCAGGATCCAATCAGCGTCTTAGTGTAACCTCGAGGGACTCGACCAATCACACTAAGCCTAAAAGGTAGGCAACTCTTGCCGATCACAACTCCTTGTGATTTCCATCCTATTCGGCCTCCGAATTACCATGGCCTCGAGGGACTCGACTAACCATGATGCTCGGTTAAGTCAACACCTTCGTTACAACATGAGTCTGATTTGATGATATACCCTCGAGGGACTCGACCAAGCATACCATGGCCTCAGGTCACCGGTGACATCTCTATGTCGTAAGCAAGATAGCGAATCGCGATATAGGTGAGTCTCGAGGGACTCGACCAACTCAACCTACACCGGGAATCGGTTCATACTCATAACGATGGAAGGCCACGTGGGTCAATCTAATTGCCTCACATTTAATGACTTAATGTTATCGAGAGAGATGTTTCTTATGATTTGGTCTCCTAATATGACATGTCACACATATATATATTTAATATATATCTACATCGCATGCAAATATATATACATATCTAGTATGTGTATAAGCAATCACACCAGATGATCATGGACCACAACCTACTATGATTAGGCCCGAGCCAGTAGGCCTAATAACTCACATCAAGATCTTTGTATGCAACGGTGCATCTCCATGCCCTGTGATCGTCCATCTCATCCTCGTCGGTTCCAGCGACATCTTGATGCATCTTCATGCATCACGATTGTCCGTCTCGTGGGTCTCGCTATCGCATCCACGCTCCCGTTGCGCCTCCTCTTGTGATTGCAACTTAATCATACGCACGCAGGCTCAACAATAAAAGAGAAATATAATGGAGGCTCGCGGACCTCAATAATAATAATCACAAGTACACACATCACACGGTCCACGATCATCCGTCCACACATCATACATCACATGTATAAATAATCATCATCATGTAGGACTACTAAATAATCATAAAAATAATAATCAACTAAACCTTTTAATTAATTAATATTTTCTTAAATCAGGGACATATAGGGAATTTTTGATTTCATAGGGGTATTTTTGTAATTTGGATAAAATTAGAAACTGGAATTTCTCAAATTCCGAGAGGCAAAACTATCTTTTGTCCAGAAAACCCTAATGCCCTACTCTACTCCCCTTTGCTAATGCCGCCACCGCCACCCTGCTGGCGGCGGCCTATGCGGTAGGGCGGGGGCGCCGCCCCTGTAGGTGGGCGCCACCGTGGGTTGCCGCTTCCGCGGGCGGTTCTGCCCGAGGGCGCTGCCGCCTCGGCGGGCGGTTCTGCCCGCGAGGCAGAGCCCGTAGGCCGTGCTGCCTCGTCGGGCGGCCGCCCCTACAGGTGGCACTTCCCCCGCGGGAGCAGCGGCTGTATGCGCTGTGAGAACAATTCTCAAGTTACGGAGCCAATCCATATAATTTGGACCAGTGAGGCGGTTGACATCAAGTATGCCACGTAAGGGATTTGAAAGCGACATTTTCTGAAAATAAAGATGCAGCAGAAATGAATAACATGCAAATTTTGCAGGAAATAAACTATCAAGATATGGACTTCTATCTTAATATGCTCCCACTATTTTACTAACGAGTCACGCAACACCCTCAGCACATGAAACAGAAGTCTCCGGCAGACTTCTAGTGGGGATCAGGATCCAATCAGCGTCTTAGTGTAACCTCGAGGGACTCGACCAATCACACTAAGCCTAAAAGGTAGGCAACTCTTACCGATCACAACTCCTTGTGATTTCCGTCCTGTTCGGCCTCCGAATCACCATGGCCTCGAGGGACTCGACTAACCATGATGCTCGGTTAAGTCAACACCTTCGTTACAACATGAGTCTGATTTGATGATATACCCTCGAGGGACTCGACCAAGCATACCATGGCCTCAGGTCACCGGTGACATCTCTATGTCGTAAGCAAGATAGCGAATCGCGATATAGGTGAGTCTCGAGGGACTCGACCAACTCAACCTACACCGGGAATCGGTTCATACTCATAACGATGGAAGGCCACGTGGGTCAATCTAATTGCCTCACATTTAATGACTTAATGTTATCGAGAGAGATGTTTCTTATGATTTGGTCTCCTAATATGACATGTCACACATATACATATTTAATATATATCTACATCGCATGCAAATATATATACATATCTAGTATGTGTATAAGCAATCACACCAGATGATCATGGACCACAACCTACTATGATTAGGCCCGAGCCAGTAGGCCTAATAACTCACATCGAGATCTTTGTATGCAACGGTGCATCTCCATGCCCTGTGATCGTCCATCTCATCCTCGTCGGTTCCAGCGACATCTTGATGCATCTTCATGCATCACGATTGTCCGTCTCGTGGGTCTCGCTATCGCATCCACGCTCCCGCTGCGCCTCCTCTTGTGATTGCAACTTAATCATACGCACGCAGGCTCAACAATAAAAGAGAAATATAATGGAGGCTCGCGGACCTCAATAATAATAATCACAAGTACACACATCACACGGTCCACGATCATCCGTCCACACATCATATATCACATGTATAAATAATCATCATCATGTAGGACTACTAAATAATCATAAAAATAATAATCAATTAAACCTTTTAATTAATTAATATTTTCTTAAATCAGGGACATATAGGGAATTTTTGATTTCATAGGGGTATTTTTGTAATTTGGATAAAATCAGAAATTGGAATTTCTCATATTCCGAGAGGCAAAACTATCTTTTGTCCAGAAAACCCTAATGCCCTACTCCCCTTTGCTAATGCCGCCACCGCCACCCTATTGGCGGCGGCCTGTGCGGTAGGGCGGGGGCGCCGCCCCTGTAGGTGGGCGCCACCGTGGGTTGCCGCTTCCGCGGGCGGTTCTGCCCGAGGGCGCTGCCGCCTCGGCGGGCGATTCTGCCCGCGAGGCAGAGCCCGTAGGCCGTGCTGCCTCGTCGGGCGGCCGCCCCTACAGGTGGCGCTTCCCCCGCGGGAGCAGCGGCCGCATGCGCCGCTGCCCCGCGGCGCCTCACCCCGCGGGAGAAGCTGCCGCATGTGCCTCTGCCCGCGGGCTGCCAGCCCCGCCGGACGCAAGCCCGCTGCAAGCAGGCTGCCGGCCGGTTGCTGTAGACGCAGCCCCTATGCTGCCTGCCTGCGGCTGCGCTGCACGCACGTAAATCGAGGGCAACAACTGTTGCTGCCCTTTCTTATTTTTGTGTCACCGATTTTGACGTCAAAATCCTTCTTAAACACAACACACGCAGTTCAAAATCAATCATTCACACAAACAACCTGGCTCTGATACCACTGTTAGGAAATCTTGGGGGCGACATCATATGCGCAGCGGAAGAACAAGAAAACAAAATCCCCGATTCCCAAAAAAGATGTTTGTTGTCGTGCGAAGATTGGTACGCAAAATCCGCGATACTTAAAACTGCGTATAGAGTAGATTGTGTTACCTAGGGAGATCGTATATCACTGTTTCCTTACAGATCCTTAGGAGAGGGTGAAGGAGGTCAAGCGTCCTCCTCTCTAGTGGTGATCCACACAGTAGGGTTGCGACGACGCTCCTCAAAACTCCAGGCCTGCTCTGAGGTGGAGAGGGAGAGGAGAATAGGAAAGGCAAGCAAAGGCTCTAGCCTATGAGGCTCTGAATCCCTCCTATTTATAGAGGTCCCCTGTCAAACCCTAATGGGTCCTCCCCTAGTGGGTATTGGATCTGCATCCAATAAGAGATGGGCTCCATCGGATATCTCATATCCGAACCTCTACTCATCGCAATGCCTACCATATGTGTGTGACTCTCTAGGCCCAATATCGAGCTGGCCGTGAATCATACCTGTCAGGACTCCTTCTAACTCAGTGTATTATTATCTTTGTAATAATTCACTTGACTCATCGACTACGAACGTACTAGGCCACTACGCCGTAGTCCCCAGACGATACAGGGAAATCCAATCCATTGTGATGGTGGTTAACAAGAAATATATGATGGTAGACCTTGTTGATATCATGAATGATACAAAAATAATAGATAAAAAAATAATTTTGACTCGATTTATATCTTTCGTCAATAAAGCCGATAGTGCTACAGTAAAACTGGGATAATATACACAACAAAAACGTGCATCTCAATTTCCAGGACAATTGAACATAGAATTTAAAATATCTATTCATGTAAAACTGGGATAAAAGCAATAAAAAATCCATCTTCTGTGTAACGTTAATTACTTCAACATCCAAAATTTTAGAATAATTCAAATTCCAGTTTTCATCAATAATTACCTCTAGTCAATATAAGTTAGATCCATTCTTTTTATATCATAGTGTTATAGACTTAATTGATTTTATGAAATTGTATAGTATCATGTCAATGCATAAGGGATCAATTTTACTAAGATATCTTAAAGAACTATAAAAATAAAGAAGGGATAGAGGAAGTATTTAAGTTGGGATTCATAAATAATTATTTTAGTAAATACTTGATAGACAATATAAATTATAAGTATATATTTTGTAAACTTTAAACAATTGTACGATAAAAGATCCAAGGTAGTTCATTATGGTAAAAAATTTTTATTAGTGCCCACATGACATTATTATAGAAAAGATCATGAATCAGTCTTAAACATTACTCTAAAGGTCTATCTAGGCATATGCTATTTGGGTAGTGTTATGATCAATATGACACTAAAGGGGGGGGTGAATTAGTGTAGCGATAAAACTTACGGTTGTGATTCTAAATTTTTCGAGTTGATAAAAACGTAATAAAGGAATAGTATCGAGAAGATGTCAACTTGAAGTAAATTAATAATGCAGAGTGCAACTAAGTAATGAAAGTAAGTAGTAAGGAAAGAACACATCGGATTTATAGTAGTTTGGTAGTTGTGACCTACGTCTACTTCCGATCCCTCCTCCATTGAAGTCATCGACGTCTACTAATGGTCTTCCTTCAATAGGCGAAGACCAACTACCTTCTTACAATACTTTCTCTTTTTCGAATTTAGGAGGCAACACTTACAAACCTCACACCTCACTTGAATGATCACAAGACTTAGAAAGAGAGGAGGACACTTACTTTCACACTCCAACACTTCAAGATTTTGTTCACACTTTGTTGCTATCTTATGTAGAAAAGAGTGAGGTATTTATAAGCTCCAATGGCTTCAATATTGGAGCTAAAAAGCGTCTCATTCCGGGTTTTCGAGGTATTAACGGTACTATCGCTTGACACTCTAACACTATACAGTACCACTACCCAGTCTGACAGTACTACCACTTGACAAAGCCTCAAAGACTAGGCCCTAGTAGTGCCACCACCTGACAGGATAGTACCATCGCTTGATAGGATTAACTGCCGATGGTACCATTGCCCAGACCACTTTAGAGGCTGAGCCTCAAGCAGTTCCATCGCTATCCCTAGGCGGTGCCATCGCCTAGCATGGCTCCAAGTGGCCGAGTGGGCCATCGATCCGCCCAACTTAGCCCTATTTTAGGCCCACATTGCCCATAACTGAGTTAGTGGGATTACCTCCCAATCCTAACTCAACCTAAGTTCTAACTATGATAATTAAATCATTAACTAAGCAGTCTTTGTCCGGTATGTCAATTGTTCTTTTGGCAAAATCTCGACAAACTTTCAATGAACTCTCGGCAACCTTTTGGTGAACTCCCAATGAATTTTTAGTGAATTCCCGATGAACTCTCAGCAAACTCCCGACGAACTCTCGACAAGCTCCCAATGAACTCTCAGCGAGCTTCCAGCACATAATCTGAAACTTTGACGCATCATCAGATATTTGACTCTGGCCCAACATATGCTTTATACCTTATTCATTATCATAGTTAATCCTACAATACTTATCTCTGATAAGCAGATAATATTTCTTCAAGGCAGTTGAGGAAATCTCTAAGCAATTGAGGAAATCTTTAAGCAGTTGAGAAAAAACCTCCCTGCTGAATGTGTATAAATAGCTATCAAGAGCTCACTATCTAAATGAACCAGGGCAATTACATTTCATAGTTTCTTCTACAATTTCTATTTTCTATCTTCTTCGTTTCATTCTTTACATGGTATCAGAGCCTTCTTCCTTGTGGATATAGGTAGCTCTGCCAAAGTCTTCTAATGCTCCTCTTTTCTGCTTGGAAAGGGTAGTGCTGCTTCCTGTTCCAGAGTCGGAGACTGCTCGGCCACCTCCTACCCTCACAAGAACCTCGCCTACACTACCACGGTGGCCGCTATCCTCACAACTACTCCCCGGCCAGTGACCTCTCCTCCTCGTTCCCACATCTCGCTCGAGCGAGAAGTGCTGCTGCTGCCATCCTTGCCGCACAACCTCGTCAAGGTGCTCGACGCCGACGTTGCTTACTGTTGAATCTCGGATTTTGATGATGAAGTCAATTATCATTTGTTATCTAATCCATATATTGAGATAAGTGTGCAGGATTAACTACGATGGCAGTTAGATATGCAACAGGAGTTGTGCCGGAGTCAAGGCCATGATCATATAGGGGGTTCGAGAGTTCGACGGAAGTCCGGACGGTCGTCGGAGGTTCTGCGGGAACAAATCCGAGAAGTCCAGGAGTTTGTCAAAGAAGCTCATTGGAACTCGCCAAGTGGATCGTCGCAAGTCCAGGAGATTTGCCGAAAGTCCGTTAGAGCATCGCCGAGGGTTCGTCGGATGTTCGCCGGAAGTTCGTCGGAAGCTCGTCGGAAGAAGCGATTGACGCACCGGAGCAAGTTGCAGTAAATGTCTTAAGAAATATCATAGTTAGAATGTAGATTAAGCTAGGAATGGGAGGTGATTCCACTAACTTAATTTGGAGGCAATTGGGCCCTTAACAAACTAAAATTGGGTCGAATGGATTAGCCCATTCGGACCCAGATTTCCTGGCCGGCGGTGGCACCGCCCAAGAGCTCAGTCTCCCAGGAAAACTAGGCGGTGGAACCACCCCAGTCAGGCGGTGGCACCGCCTGGGCTCAGTCTCCGAGCAAGACTGGGCGATGGAACCACCCAAGTCAAGCGATGGAACCACCCCAGTCAAGCGGTGGCACCGCTAGAGCTCGGTCTCTGAGCTCTGTTAGGCGATCGTACCGCCTAGTCTAGGGGTAGTACTGCCAGGACCTCGAAAATCCAAGAGATGACAATTTTGAGCTCCAAATTCAAACCAGTTTGGGGCCTATATATACCCCACCCTTTCCTGCATAAAAGGGCACCGAAAATCCAATCTTGCTCAATGATTTTTAGAGCTCAAAAGTGTTGTAAAGGCTAGAAGTTCTCCTCCCTCATTTTTTCCAAGTTTTGATCTTTCAAGAGAGGAGAGAAAATTCTGTAAGGGTTGTCTCCTAAGCCCGTCAAAAGGAGTGAAACTGTAAAAGGGTGGTTGGCCTTCGCCTATTGAAGGAAGGCCTCTAGTGGACGTCGGTGACCTCATCGGTGGAGGAAGCCAAAAGTGGATGTAGGTCAAGATTGACCGAACCACTCTAAATCTCGGTTTGTATTTACTTTCTATTTTCTATCTTAACTGCAAACTGCCTCCATAGCTTTACTTTAACTGCACTTCACCTAATCTAAGTTAAAGCAATTTCTGAATCGACTTTCATACCGAAATTTCTTTTATCGTACGAACGTCATATTTCGGTTTGCAATTACATTCTGTTCTCTATCTTAACTGCAAACTGCCTCTATATCTATACTTTAACTGTATCTTGCTTGATCACAAGTTAAAGTGATTTCCGTATCGGCTTTCTTACCGAAATCATTTTTATTGTACGAATGTCATTTTAAATCGTCGAAAGTTTTCCGCTGTACTAATTCACAACCCCCCCTTTTAGTGCTCTTGATCCTAACAACTGATATCAGAGCAGGGTTAACTCTCAAACGAATTAAGACCTAAGAGAGATGACATACGCCGGAATCCAAGAGGGGCATTCTATTACACGTCCGCCCTTGTTCAATGGGACGAACTACACCTATTGGAAGACCCGAATGAGGATCTTCCTTATTTCAATGGATTTTAAACTTTGGAATCTTGTCGAAAATAGATTTTCGAAGTCTTCTCTTCCAATGATCGATTGGAATGAGTTGGAAAAGAAGACTTTTGCTCTTAATGCAAAGGCTATGAATGCCTTATTTTATGCGCTTGATAAAAATGTGTTCAATCGTATTTCGGTTTGTGAAACTGCGTTTGATATTTGGCATACACTCGAAGTGACTCATGAAAGCACAAGTAGAGGAAAAGAGTCAAAAATCAATCTTTTGATACATTCTTTTGAACTTTTTCGAATGAAATAAAGCGAGACTATTGGCGACATGTACACCCGTTTCACGGATGTCGTCAATGGTCTAAAAGGACTCGCAAAAGTTTTTTGGATTTTGAGCTCGTAAATAAGATTCTAAGATCCTTTCCTGAGAGTTGGGACCCTAAAGTCACTACTATTCAAGAGGCTAAAGACTTAAATAACTTTCCTCTTGAAGAACTAATTGGGAGAAAACTTTAGATGACTTGCAAGGCTCATGAAGAGCAAGAAGACATCCTTCCAAAGAACAGGAAGGATATGACACTTAGAACTTTAGATGACCACTTGAGAGAAAACTCAAGTGATGAGGACTATGACGATGACTTGACACTTCTAACAAGGAAATTCAAAAAATTCATTAAGAGAAACAAGTTTAAAAAAGACACAAAAAATAAATTTAAACCCAAAAAGGACCAAGTCATTTGCTACGAGTGCAAAAACCCAGGATACTACAAAAGTGATTGTCCCCAAGCCAAGAAGAGAACATTAAAGAAGAAGGCGCTCAAAGCAACGTGGGATGACTCAAGTGCATCCGAAGAAGAGGAGTCCAACACCGAGCAAGTTGCTCATTATGCCCTAATGGCCATCGGAGAGGAGGTAACAAATTTAATTGATGCAGATTTATCATTTGATGAATTATTAAAGCATTCCATGACTTATTTGATGAATGTAAAATAATCAGTAGAAAATATAAATTGCTGAAAAATAAGCATGATAGTCTTGTTAGCAATTTTGATAAATTAAAAACTGAATATCATGATACTTTAGCTCAATGTGAAAAATGCCATGATCTAGAAACTCTCCGAAAGGAGAATTTGCTACTTAAGGACTCATTGCAGAAATTTGAGGTTGGTAGCAAGTCTTTGAATATGATTCTCACAAATAAGGGTCACGTTCCCAAAAGAAGTGGAATTAGATTTGTGAGAAGTCCTCATCAAAATCCAACCACATTCATAAAAGGTTCTATCTTATATGTTCGGCACCAAAGCAAATGCAACTTTTATTGTAAACATGGACATAAAACGTATCATTATCCATTCAAGAAAATTAGCCCGAATAAACTGATTTGGGTTCCTAAAGGAACCATGATAAACTCTATGCAACATAATAAACAATGTATATCATTTTTTGAGGCACCCAAAAATAAATGGGTACCTAAAAATTATCCTTTCTTGTAGAGACATACACCATCACAAGATAGGAGCAAGAGATGGTACCTTGATAGTGGATGCTCAAGGCATATGACTGGAGATCCATCTCAATTCTCTAAGCTCACTAGCATAGACAAAGGCTATGTCACCTTCGGAGACAACAACAAGGATAAAATCATTGGCAAAGGAACCATAGGTAACAAATCCAACTTCTTTATTAAAGATGTTTTGTTAGTTGATGGTTTAAAACATAACCTCTTGAGCATTAGTCAATTATGTGATAAAGGATATTTCATCAAATTTGAATCTAGTGCTTGCATCATTAAAAAACCACACAAACACACATCTATGATTGCATTAAAATAGAATAACATATACACATTTGACATCAATGATCTTTGCAATGAAATGTGTTTCTCGATTTTGAATGAGGATGCTTGGCTTTGACATAGGAGATTAGGTCATGCTAGCATTAAACTAATCACCTAAATATCATCCAGAGAACTTGTACAAGGAATTCCTCATATCAAGTTCATTAAAGATAATGTGTGCAATGCTTGTCAATTAGGAAAACAAATTAAGGGTAGTTTCAAATCTAAGAATCAAATAAGCACCTCTAGGCCCTTACAATTGATCCATATGGACTTGTTCAGACCAATCTCTACATCAAGCCTAGGAGGTAGCAAATACGCCTTCGTCATTGTAGATGACTATAGTAGATACACATAGACTTATTTCTTGAAACACAAAAATGAATGCTTTAGATATTTCACCAAGTTTTGTAAACTTGTTCAAAATGAAAAAGGTTTTATGATTTCATCAATTCGAAGTGATCATGGTGATGAATTTCAAAGCCGTGATTTCTAAGAATTTTATGAATCTAATGGATACAACCATAACTTCTCTACTCCAAGAAATCCTCAACAAAATGAAGTAGTAGAAAGAAAAAATAGAAATTTATAAAAAATGACAAGAACCATGTTGAATGAACATAGCCTACCTAAATATTTTTGGGCCGAAGCCGTAAACACTGCATGCTATATATTGAATAGAGTTCTAGTAAGACCCTTACTCACCAAAATACCCTATGAGTTGTGGAACAATAAAAAACCTAATGTTTCATATTTTAAAGTATTTGAGTGTAAGTGTTTTATCTTGAATGGAAAAGATACCTTAGGAAAATTTGATGCTAAATCCGATGAAGGAATTTTTCTTGGTTATTCTTCGGTTTCTAAAGCCTTTCGTATCTTCAATAAAAGAACTTTAATTATAGAAGAATCCATTCATGTTGTTTTCAATAAGATTTCCGAAATCAAGAAAAATGATTTTGATGAGGATGTTAATTTCGATTCTTTGAATTTAAATAAAACCCCTTCTCCAACTAGCAACTTGGATGCATCCACTTCTGAAACATGTAGATGCTCATCCTAAGAAGCTAATTCTAGGAGACACATTTAAGGAGGTTCAAACATGTTCTTCTCTTAAAAAATTTTGTGCCAACGCCACTTTTCTCTACCAAATTGAACCTAAATGTATTGACGAAGCTATGAAAGATGATTCATGGATTATCACAATGCAAGATGAGTTAAATCAATTTGAGAGAAATAAGATGTGGAAGCTTGTTCCTAGGCCAAATGACTATTTATTTATTGGTACTAAATGGGCCTTTAGAAACAAGCAAGATGAATATGGTATCGTGGTTAGAAACAAGGCTAGATTAGTGGCCAAAGGTTTCAACCAAGAAGAAGGTATCGATTACGAAGAAACCTTCGCTCCTGTGGCTAGATTAGAAGCCATAAGGATACTCCTTGCCTATGCTAGTAATAATAATTTTAAGTTATTTCAAATGGATGTTAAAAGCGCTTTTCTTAATGGCTTTATTTATGAAGAAGTTTATGTTGAACAACCTCTCGGATTTGAAAATAATAGCCTCTCTAATCATGTATTTAAATTAACTAAAGCTCTTAATGTTTTAAAACAAGCCCCAAGGGCTTGATATGAGAGACTTAGTACTTTTCTTATTGAAAATAATTTTGTTAGGATCGGAGCGGCACTAAGAGGGGGGGTGAATTAGTGCAGCGGATTAAAACTTCGATTTTAATCAAAATCTTTCGTACGTTAAGAACAAAACTTGAGAAATTTAACTTGAAGGCGTATTCTTGAAGTTACGCAGCAAGAGTAATAAGGAACTAAAGCAGTAAGAAGATTTGCAGTAATGTAAATGATAATAATAAAAAGCAAACCAGAGATTACGCCGATTTTTAGAGTGGTTCGGTCAAATGACCTACTCCACTTGCGAGGCCCCTCTTCGATGAGGCTCCCACCTTCCACTAGCAAGTCTCTTGAAATGGAAGGGTAAACACCCCTCTTACAACCTTTTACAAGCAGCTCAACCTCTTACAAATTTTCAATAAGAAAGGAGGAGGAGAACTCTCTAGCAAATTGAAAACAAGACTTGCTAAGACTTTCTAAGACTTTTCTTTCAATCAAAATGCTTTTCAAAAGTTGTAACCTCAGCTGAGATTTGAGGGGTGTTTATAGGCCTCAAGAGGATTCAAATTTTGGGCTCCAAAATTTGAATTCTCTTAGGGTTCCTGGTGCTGGCGGTTCCACCACCCAGCCAGGCGGTGCCACCGCCCAGCGCTTGGGTGCTGGGCGGTGCAACCGCCCAGCCAAGGAGGTGTCACCGCCCAGCTAGGCGGTGCCACCGCCTACAGTGTTTTCAGCCCGACTACAGTGTTTTCAGCCACTAGTTGGGCTTCAATCTTGGCTCTCTAGTTCGCTGGTTTAGCTTAATTTTTAGCCTAAACCAACTCTGACTTTGGGCCCAGTTGGCCCCTAACCAGGATATAGGATTATCTCTTAATCCTAATCCTAATTACAAGTGGACTACATAACCAAAACACGTCCTAAGCAAATTTTTAACCGCGAACGTCGAGTCTTGTTCTGGCGAGCTTTCTGACGAACTTTCTGCCGACGGGCTTCTAGCAAGCTCCCGAACTTGTGATGACTTTAATGAGTAGCCGAGCCTTCTCGGTGATCTCCGTGAACCTCCGACGATCTCTTCGGCGAACTTCCGAAAATTCCGACAGGTTCCCGATTTCTTCTCGGTTGGTTCTGGCAGCATCTCCGACGATTCTTCGGACTCTTAAACGTCCATCGAACTTGACTCCGGTATTCTCGCTTTGTGTTTTCTGGTTATCGTAGTTAATCCTGCATACTTAACTCAATAATATGGATTAGATCAAATAACCCATCAATTGATTTTATCATCAAAATCCGAGATTCAACAATCTCCCCCTTTTTTATGATGACAATCAATTGATGACGGAGTTAAACGTAACTCCCCCTATCTATATGCCATATTATGAGAAGATAAAACACTTGAATTTCATCATTGAATTCAAGTATAAACCGATAAGCTCTAACCGTAGAACTTATCGTTATTCTCATTAAGCATAATGTAAATGCGAAACTTTGATGAAAATCTTTTTCAAGTCGAAAGATAAGAGACAAATTTTACTATGACAAGAGATAAAGATTTTCAACTTGAATTGCATGATTATACATTTTAGACATGCATTCAATATGATCAATCAATCTTACGATATTTTCAAGGATTTTGCAAGGCATATAAGATAATCATCGATCGATCACTTTTCTCAAGGATTTTGCAATTCATATTTTGTCATGCTATTAAGAATGATATAAGTCATCACTTTTCTCCCCCTTTGTCATCAACAAAAAGGAAAATGAGACTTGAAGCACATATTTTGTCATACAACGATTTTATCATTGAAAATTAAGTATGCAAAAATATTTACGCAGAGTTCATTTTAGAGGAAAATTCAGCATGCATTCATATTATCTAATCTCTTCTTTCTATGAATAACAGAAATTGTAGATGTATATAAGAGAGAGATTGGGATAAAAAAATTCAAATAGTAATTTCACGAAGTCAAGATCATAATTCGAATACAAACTCATTCAAATCGTCAAATTAATGAAAATCTCAACATTACTTTTTAAACATCACATAAGGCATTTAAAGAATTTTTGAAACATAGGAGAATGATTAATTAAAGCATACAATGTTTCAATCAAATTCAAGTCATGAATGCCAATACTTTCGTATTTGTAAGTATCAATTCATGAATGCCAAAAGATATTATTTGTGATTCCAATTTTGCAAGATCAAGATTATGATTTAGATAAAACTTATTTAAATCAAATCGCTAACTTAAAATTCATAATCAAGTCATCAAAGTCGATTTCGAGATTTCACAACATGTCATATGGAATTTGAAGGAGAAAGAGAGACGGAAAGAAGATGAAAAACTTTACGGAAAATCCAATCAAACAAGTTTATTGTTTAGGGACAATTTAACATACCTAATTCCCTTCTAATGAATTCAAATTGGTCTTCATTCAAGGCTTTTGTGAATATATCTGCTAATTGATGCTTTGTGTCAATGAATTCTAGAACAACATTATTGTTAAGGACATGATCGCGTATGAAATGATGCCTAACGTCGATGTGCTTAGTTCTAGAATGCTGAATTGGATTTTTAGTAAGACATATGGCACTAGTATTATCACATTTTATGGGAATATTTTTAAAGTGAATTCCATAGTCTTCTAATGTATTTTTCATCCAAATTACTTGTGCACAACATGCACTTGCAGCAATGTATTCGGCTTCCACCGTAGATAGTGCGACTGAATTTTGTTTCTTGGAAGTCCAAGAAACAAGTGCATGTCCTAAAAATTGGCATGTTCCGGATGTACTTTTTCTATCTATCCTGCATCCGCCAAAATCGGCATCTGCATAAGCTATTAGATCGAATTTTTTAGATTTTGGATACCACAATCCTAAATTTGGAGTTCCTTTAAGATATCTAAATATTCTTTTAACACTCTTAAGATGACATAATTTAGGATTAGATTGAAACCTAGCGCAAAGTCCTACACTAAACATAATATCCGGTCTAGTCGCAATGAGGTAGAGTAGACTACCTATCATTCCCCTATATGTTTTTTGATCGAAACTTTCACCATTTTCATCCATATCTAACTTAGTCGCAGTACTCATAGGGGTGTTTATTGCTTTTGAACTATCCATGTTAAATCGTTTTAACAATTCTAATGTATATTTGGATTGGTTAAGAAATATACCATCACTAAGTTGTTTGATTTGTAATCCCAAAAAGAAAGTTAATTCACCCATTAAACTCATTTCAAATTCAAGACTCATACATTTGGCAAATGATTCACATAGTGATTCATCCGAAGAGCCAAACACAATATCGTCAACATAAATTTGCACAATAAGAAAATTATTTTCAAAATGTTTAATAAACAATGTAGTATCAACCTTGCCTTTGGTAAAATTATTTAAAATAAGAAAGGAACTAAGCCTTTCATACCAAGCTCTAGGAGCTTGTTTTAAGCCATAGAGAGCTTTAGTCAATTTGAATACATGATTAGGAAGAAGAGAATTTTCAAATCCAGGAGGTTGTTCGACAAATACTTCTTCGGAAATAAAGCCATTCAAGAAAGCACTTTTAACATCCATTTGAAATAGTTTAAAATTATTACTACTAGCATAGGCAAGGAGCATCCTTATGGCTTCTAATCGAGCCACGGGAGCGAAGGTTTCTTCGTAATCGATACCTTCTTCTTGGTTGAAACCTTTGGCCACTAATCTAGCCTTGTTTCTAACCACGATACCATTTTCATCTTGCTTGTTTCTAAAGACCCACTTAGTACCTATGACTAAGTGGTCACTTGGTCTAGGAACAAGCTTCCATACCTCATTCCTCTCAAATTGGTTCAATTCTTCTTGCATTGCAATGATCCAAAAATCATCTTTTAAGGCTTCGTCAATGCATTTAGGTTCAATTTGAGAAAGGAAAGCGGTGTTAGCACAGAAATTTTTGAAAGAAGAACGAGTTTGAACCCCTTTTGATGTATCTCCTATAATTTGCTCTTTTGGATGAGCATCTACATACTTCCATTCTTTTGGTAAAGAAATTTCGAAAGAAGATGCATTCAAATGGCTATTTTGAGGAGAGGGTTCATTTAAATTCAAATTATCAAAACCAAGATCATCATCAAAATCATTTTTCTTTAAATCAAAAATTTCATTAAAAACTACATGAATAGACTCTTCAATTACTAAAGTTCTTTTATTAAAAACCCGAAAAGCTTTAGAAACGGAAGAGTAACCAAGAAAGATGCCTTCATCGGATTTAGCATCAAATTTTCCTAAAGCATCCCTTTCATTTAAAATAAAGCATTTACAACCAAAAACTTTAAAATAGGAGATGTTTGGTTTTTTGTTATTCCATAATTCATAGGGAGTTTTGGATAAGGATGGTCTTATTAGAACTCTATTCATGATGTAGCAAGCCGTATTTACGGCTTCGGCCCAAAAGTACTTAGGTAAACTATGTTCATTTAACATAGTTCTTGCCATTTCTTGTAGGTTTCTATTTTTCCTTTCAACTACTCCATTTTGTTGAGGATTTCTTGGAGTTGAGAAGTTGTGATTGTACCCATTACTTTCGCAAAAATTTTGAAAGTCACGATTTTGGAATTCACCACCGTGATCACTCCGAATTGATGAAATCATGAAGCCTTTTTCATTTTGAGTGAGTTTACAAAATTTAGAGAAACACTTGAAGCAATCACTTTTGTGAGCTAAGAAATAGGTCCAAGTGTATCTAGAGTAGTCATCCACAATCACAAAAGCATATTTGCTTCCACCTAGACTTGTTGTATCAATTGGTCCAAATAAGTCCAAATGGATCAATTGTAATGGTCTAGTAGTGCTAATTTGATTTTTTGGTTTGAAGCTTGTTTTTATTTGTTTGCCTAGTTGACATGCATCGCATACTTTGTCCTTAATAAATTTTATATTTGGAATTCCTCGTACTAATTCTTGAGATGAGATCTTAGATATTGTTTTCATGCTTGCATGGCCTAATCTCCTATGCCAAAGCCAAGCATCATCATTTACGGCGGAGAAGCACATTTCATTACTTAGTTCATCAAGATTGATGGTATAGACATTATTTTGTTTTAAAGCAATCATAGTCATGTTATGATTTGGTTTTTCAATAATGCACATATTTGATTCAAATCTAACGATGTAACCTTTATCGCATAGTTGACTAATACTCAAGAGATTATGTTTCAATCCATCAACTAGTAAGACATCATCAATGGAAAAATTAAATTTGTTACCAATAGTTCCCTTGCCAATGATTTTGCCCTTGTTGTTGTCTCCGAATGTAACGTACCCTTCTTCTTTGCTAGTGAGCATAGAGAAATGAGATGGATCTCCAGTCATATGTCTTGAGCATCCACTATCGAGATACCATCTCTTGCTCCTAGCTTGTGGGTTTGTCTACAAAAGAGGATGATTTTTAGGTACCCATTTGATTTTGGGTGCCTCAAAAATTGACCCACTAACTTTGTTATTTATGATTGAATTCTTTATAGTTCCTTTAGGAACCCATATTAATTTTTTGAACTAATTTTCCTAAATGGGCATTTGTAGGCAATGTGTCCGGATTTGCAACAAAAGTTGCATTTCATATAAGAGGAAACATGTAATGTAGGTCCTTTTATGAAAGTGGTAGGATTTTGATGTAATCCTTTTACAAATCCAATTCCATTTCTATTTGCGATGTGACCCTTGTGTGCAAGGATCATATCTAATCCTTTGCTACCAACCTTAAACTTGTTTAAGGTTTCCTTAAGAAGCAAATTTTCATTTTTTATTGCTTCTAAGTGCTCACACTTAGAGCATGGAGGAGTTTGAAGACTATCAAACTTATCTTGTAGCAAAGCATGCTCTTTCTTTAAGATACTTAACTTCTTGCTAACAGTTCTACATTCATCAAATAATTCATGAAAAGTGATAGATAGTTCTTCAAAAGATAAGTCTTCATTAAATAAATCACATACCTCTTCTCCTAACGCCATTAGCGCGTAATGAGCAACTTGCTCGGTGTTGGACTCCTCTTCTTCGGATGCGCTTGAATCATCCCACGTTGCCTTGAATGCCTTCTTCTTTGATGTTCTTTTTTTGGCTTGAGGACAATCGTTCTTATAGTGTCCCGGTTTTTTGCATTCATAGCAAATCACTTGGTCCTTCTTTTGTTCAAATTTATTTTTTGTATTATTTTTAAATCTGTTCTTTCTTAAATATTTTTTAAACTTTTGAGTCAAAAGTGCAATGTCATTGTCACTATCCTCATCACTTGATGTTCCTTTCAAGTGGTCTTCTTGTGATTTGAGTGTCATATCCTTCCTGTTCTTTGGAAGGGGGTTCTCGAGTTCGTCATGAGCTTGACATGTCATTTCGTAGGTCATTAGAGACCCAATGAGTTCTTCAAGAGGGAATGCTTTAAGGTCTTTGGCCTCTTGAATGGCCGTAACTTTTGGATCCCAACTTTTAGGGAGGGATCTTAAGATTTTAGTTACTAGTTCAAAGTTAGTAAAATCTTTACCAAGAGCTTTGAGTCCATTGATGACATCCGTAAACCGGGTGTACATGTCTCCGATGGACTCACTTGGTTTCATTCGGAAAAGTTCGTAAGAGTGCACAAGGATGTTGATTTTGGACTCTTTCACTCGGCTAGTGCCTTCATGAGTGACCTCAAGAGTTCTCCAAATATCAAAAGCCGAATCACACATTGAAACACGATTAAATTCGTTTTTGTCTAGTGCACAAAATAAGGCATTCATAGCCTTTGCATTTAAAGCAAAAACCTTCTTCTCCGATTCATCCCATTCGCTCATCGGAAGAGAAGATTTTTGAAATCCATTCTCGACAATAGACCAAAGCTCAAAGTCCATAGAAATGAGGAAGATTCTCATGCGAGTCTTCCAATATGTGTAATCCAACCCATTAAACAAAGGTGGTCGTGCAATAGAATGGCCCTCTTGCATGCCGGAGTAAGCCATCTCTCTTGGGTATTAAACCAAATATGAGAGATAACCTTGCTCTGATACCACTTGTTAGGATCGGAGCGGCACTAAGAGGGGGGGGTGAATTAGTGCAGCGGATTAAAACTTCGATTTTAATCAAAATCTTTCGTACGTTAAGAACGAAACTTGAGAAATTTAACTTGAAGGCGCATTCTTGAAGTTGCGCAGCAAGAGTAATAAGAAACTAAAGCAGTAAGAAGATTTGCAGTAATGTAAATGACAATAATAAAAAGCAAACTAGAGATTACGCCGATTTTTAGAGTGGTTCGGTCAAATGACCTACTCCACTTGCGAGGCCCCTCTTCGATGAGGCTCCCACCTTCCACTAGCAAGTCTCTTGAAATGGAAGGGTAAACACCCCTTTTACAACCTTTTACAAGTAGCTCAACCTCTTACAAATTTTCAATAAGAAAGGAGGAGGAGAACTCTCTAGCAAATTGAAAACAAGACTTGCTAAGACTTTCTAAGACTTTTCTTTCAATCAAAATGCTTTTCAAAAGTTGTAACCTCAGCTGAGATTTGAGGGGTATTTATAGGCCTCAAGAGGATTCAAATTTTGGGCTCCAAAATTTGAATTCTCTTAGGGTTCCCGGTGCTGGCGGTTCCACCGCCCAGCCAAGCGGTGCCACCGCCCAACGCTCGGGTGCTGGGCGGTGCAACCGCCCAGCCAAGGAGGTGTCACCGCCCAGCACTCGGGTGCTGGACGGTGCCACCGCCCAGCTAGGCGGTGCCACCGCCTACAGTGTTTTCAGCCCGACTACAATGTTTTCAGCCACTAGTTGGGCTTCAATCTTGGCTCTCTAGTTCGCTGGTTTAGCTTAATTTTTAGCCTAAACCAACTCTGACTTTGGGCCCAGTTGACCCCTAACCAGGATATAGGATTATCTCTTAATCCTAATCCTAATTACAAGTGGACTACATAACTAAAACACGTCCTAAGCAAATTTTCAACCGCGAACGTCGAGTCTTGTTCTGGCGAGCTTTTCGACGAACTTTCTGCCGACGGGCTTCTAGCAAGCTCCCGAACTTGTGATGACTTTAATGAGTAGCCGAGCCTTCTCGGTGATCTCCGTGAACCTCCGACGATCTCTTCGGCGAACTTCCGAAAATTCCGACAGGTTCCCGATTTCTTCTCGGTTGGTTCTGGCAGCATCTCCGACGATTCTTCGGACTCTTAAACGTCCATCGAACTTGACTCCGGTATTCTCGCTTTGTGTTTTCTGGTTATCGTAGTTAATCCTGCACACTTAACTCAATAATATGGATTAGATCAAATAACCCATCAATTGATTTTATCATCAAAATCCGAGATTCAACAAATTTCACAAAAGGCAAGGTCGATACTACATTATTTATCAAGAATTTTAAAAATAATTTTCTCATTGTTCAGATTTATGTTGATAATATTATCTTCAGTTCTACGAATGAATCTCTTTGTGAATCTTTTGCTAAAACCATGAGTCTCGAATTTGAAATGAGTTTGATGGGAGAATTAACCTTTTTCTTAGGCTTACAAATTAAGTAACTAAGTAATGTCATCTTTATTAGTCAAACTAAATATACTTTAGATCTGCTGAAAAGATTTAATATGTATAGCTCAAAAGCTATTAACACTCCTATGAGCACCTCCACTAAGTTAGAAGTTGATGAAAGTGGAGAAAGCTTCGATCAAAAAACTTATAGGGGTATGATAGGAAGTTTACTTTATTTCACTACAACTAGACCAAATATCATGTTCAGTGTAGGACTCTGTGCTACGTTTCAATCGAACCCTAAGATATCTCATCTGAAAGCAGTTAAAAGAATACTTAGATATCTTAAAGATACCACAAATCTAGGATTATGGTATCCAAAAACCAAGAATTTTGAGTTAATTGCTTATGCTGATGCGGATTTTGCTGGGTATAGACTAGATAGAAAAAGCACATCAGGAATATGTCAATTTTTGGGACATTCCCTTGTTTCCTAGTCATCTAAGAAACAAAACTCGGTTGTATTATCAACAATCGAAGCTGAGTATATTGCAGTTAGTGCATGTTGTGCACAAGTTGTATGGATGAAAAATACCTTAGAAGATTATAAAGTCCATCTTAAAAACATTCCCATTAAATGTGATAACACAAGTGCAATATATTTAACAAATAATCCCATTCAACACTCAAGAATAAAACATATTGATATTAGATATCACTTTATACGAGATCATGTCACTAATCATGATGTAATCATAGAGTTCATTGATACTAAGCATCAACTAGTGAAGAACAATTTGATTTAATTAGAAGAGAATTAGGAATGTTAATATGTCCGAATGCATGAACTTATTAAGATTATTTTTCGGACTTTAATGATTTAATGATCAAATCACTTAATTGCCATGATGATTTTACACAATTACATGGCTTAATTACATGTTGGAAATTATGTGTTTTGGGTATAAAAATTTTCATAATAATAAGCATGTTTTATCTTTATGATTGAATTTGAAAATCTATAGCAAAACCTTATCCGAATGCATGAAAGTGTTAAATTTTATTTTCAGACCTTCTTGATCCTAACAATCGGATTTTCTCGATACATTATTCTCTTCTGGACTTAATAAACGTATGTCATATTGAGTTTGATTCACATTATTGATTTTTGACATATGGAATCAACTAGCAAATGCATCTCTCATAGACTTATCATGTGAAAAATATCTTTCGAGAAATGGATTTGATGATTCCTTCTTATATCTTTTGAGAAATAGTTTTACGTGCAAGGATCTGATTCACACACATATCTTGATCCTTGTAAAAATGAAGCATGCTTTAATATCTTATCAATTTTAACTTCATTCGAGTAAGCTCATAAATGACTTTCCTCCTTTATGTAAAAAGATAATAACAAATAAAGAGGAAGAAGTAATGAAAGTTACCTCCATGTCATGTTTTCCTTGAGATGTTTGTATAATTGGTATCCTATCACTCATTGTTGAACAATGACATAAACCAAGTTAAAATTTGTCTATATCGTTCACCTTTTTGTTGATGACAAAGGGGGAGAAATATATGAATTGATACTATGTGTGCCATATTTGAATGAGAAATATATGAATTGATGCTATGAGTGCCATACTTAAATTTGAATTATGTTGAGATTGTTGAATCTCGGACTTTGATTATAAAATCAATTGATGGGTTAATTGATCTAATCCATATTATTGAGCTAAGTGTGCAGGATTAACTACGATAACCAGAAAACACAAAGCAAGAATACCGGAGTCAAGATCGATAGATGTTTAAAAGTCCGAAGAATCGTCGGAGATGCTGCCGGAACCAACCGAGAAGAAATCGGGAACCTATCAGAATTTTCGGAAGTTCGCCGAAGAGATCGTCGGAGGTTCACGGAGATCACCGAGAAGGCTTGGCTACTCGTTAAAGTCATCACAAGATCGGGAGCTTGATGGGAGTCCGTCGGAAGAAGTTCGTCGGAAAGCTCGCCAAAACAAGACTCGACGTTCGCGGTTGAAAGCTTGCTTAAGATGTGTTTTTGTTATGTAGTTCACTTGTAATTAGGATTAGGATTAAGCGATAATCCTATATCCTGGTTAGGGGCCAATTGGGCCCAAAATCAGATATGATTTGGGCTTAAATTAAGCCAAACCAGTGAAATCGGAGTGCCAGGCGGTGGCACCGCCTAGCTGGGCGGTGGCACCGCCCAGCACCCGAGAGCTGGGCGGTGACACCTCTTTGGTTGGGCGGTTGCACCGTCCAGCACCCGAGCGCTAGGCGGTGGCACCTCCAGCATTCGGGAACCTAAAGAGAATTCAAATTTTGGAGCCCAAATTTGAATTCTCTTGAGGCCTATAAATACCCCTCAAATCTCAGTTGAGGTTACAACTTTTGAGAAGCATTTTGATTGAGAGAAAAGTCTTAGAAAGTCTTAGCAAGTCTTGTTTTCAATTTGCTAGAGAGTTCTCCTCCTTCTTTCTTATTGAAAATTTGTAAGAGGTTGAACTGCTTGTAAAAGGTTGTAAGAGGGGTGTTTACCCTTCCATTTCAAGAGATTTGCTAGTGGAAGGTGGGAGCCTCATCGAAGAGGGGCATCGCAAGTGGAGTAGGTCATTTGACCGAACCACTCTAAAAATCGACGTAATCTCTAGTTTACATTTTATTATTGTCATTTACATTACTGCAAATCTTCTTACTGCTTTAGTTCCTTATTACCCTTGCTGCGCAATTTTAAGAATATGCTTTCAAGTTAAACTTTTCAAGTTCCGTTCTTATCATACGAAAGATTTTGTTAAAATCGAAGTATTAATCCGCTGCACTAATTCACCCCCCCCCCCCCCTCTTAGTGCCGCTCCGATCCTAACAAGTGGTATCAGAGCGAGGTTATCTCTCATATTTGGTTTAATACCCAAGAGAGATGGCTTACTCCGGCATGCAAGAGGGCCCCTCTATTGCACGACCACCTTTGTTTAATGGGTCGGATTACACATATTGGAAGACTCGTATGAGGATCTTCCTCATTTCTATGGACTTTGAGCTTTGGTCTATTGTTGAGAATGGATTTCAAAAATCTTCTCTTCCGATGAGCGAATGGAATGAATCGGAGAAGAAGGTTTTTGCTTTAAATGCAAAGGCTATGAATGCCTTGTTTTGTGCATTAGACAAAAACGAATTTAATCGTGTTTCAATGTGTGATTCGGCTTTTGATATTTGGAGAACTCTTGAGGTCACTCATGAAGGCACTAGCCGAGTGAAAGAGTCCAAAATCAATATCCTTGTGCACTCTTACGAACTTTTCCGAATGAAACCAAGTGAGTCCATCGGAGACAGGTACACCCGGTTTACGGATGTCATAAATGGACTCAAAGCTCTTGGTAAAGATTTTACTAACTTTGAACTAGTAACTAAAATCTTAAGATCCGTCCCTAAAAGCTGGGATCCAAAAGTCACGGCCATTCAAGAGGCCAAAGACCTTAAAGCATTCCCTCTTGAAGAACTCATTGGGTCTCTAATGACCTACGAAATGACATGTCAAGCTCATGACGAGCTCGAGAACCCCCTTCCAAAGAACAGGAAGGATATGGCACTCAAATCACAAGAAGACCACTTGAAAGGAACATCAAGTGATGAGGACAGTGACAATGACATTGCACTTTTGACTCAAAAATTTAAGAAATACTTAAGAAAGAACAAATTTAAAAACAAATTTGAACAAAAGAAGGACCAAGTGATTTGCTATGAATGCAAAAAACCGGGACACTACAAGAACGATTGTCCTCAAGCCAAAAAGAGAACATCAAAGAAGAAGGCGCTCAAGGCAACGTGGGATGATTCAAGCGCGTCCGAAGAAGAGGAGTCCAACACCGAGCAAGTTGCTCATTACGCACTAATGGCTTTAGGAGAAGAGGTATGTGATTTATTTAATGAAGATTTATCTTTTGAAGAACTCTCTATCGCTTTTCATGAATTATTTGATGAATGTAGAATTGTTAGCAAGAAGTTAAGTATCTTAAAGAAAGAGCATGCTTTGCTACAAGATAAGTTTGAGAATCTTCAAATTCCTCCATGCTCTAAACGCTTCGGACGTCGGGCATTGGGCCAAGGAGAGCGGAATTGCGCCAAGGATATCGGGGTCGCGGAGGTCAACCGCCGATTGGGCAACAAGCCGCAAGAGAGGACGATGCGCTGAAGAATCGGACGAAGCGCCAACCAATGACGTGCCGGGCAACAGAATGTCAATTCGCGTTGTAATAATTTTCTAGATTGGAGTAGAGTTTTTGCTTGTGTGTGCAGGATTAACTACGATAACGATGAAGACATAAAGCAAAACAAAGTGTCGGAGTCAAGCACGAAGGATTCATTGCGAGTTCGAGAGTTCGACGGAAGTCCGAAGGTTCATCGGGAATGCTGCCGGAACTAGCCAAGAATAAGTAGGGAGCTTGCCGAAGGGTTTTTCGGAAGCTCACCGGAAGGTTCGTTGGAAGTTCGCGGAGCTCACCGAGAAAGATCGGAGTTGGCCGAAGAAGCTCGTTGGAACTCGCCAAGATCAAATCGTGAAGTCGAGGAGCTTGCCGGGAGTCCGCAGAATGGTTTTCGAGAGTTTATCGGAAGACCGTCGGAAGTTCGCCGGATGCTCGCCGAAAGAAGTCTTGACTTACGGAATTTGTAATAGCTTAGAAAATGTCTTTAAATTCATAGTTAGCACGTTAATTAGTGTTAGGATTAGGTGTTAATCCTATAACCCAAGTAAGGGCTAATTGGGCCCAAGTTCGGACTGGTTTGGGCCAAGTTTGGAGACCAACCAGTGAGCTGAATTGGCCTAGGCGGCGGCACCGCCCAGCACCCGAGACCTGGGCGGTGGCACCGCTTGACTGGGCGGTGGCACCGCTAGTCCACTGTCAGTGTCAAACACTAACAGGCGGTGGCACCGCCGGCCTCGGAAACCCAAGAGAATTCAAAATTTGGAGCCCAAATTTGAATCCTCTTGGGGCCTATAAATACCCCTCATTTCTCAGCAGAGAAAACAACCTTTTGAGAAGCTAGAAGTTTAGAAAAGCTTTAGGAAAAGTCTTGTTTTCAATAGCTTGAGTGTTCACCTCCTTTCTTTTCATTGAAATCTTTGTAAAAAGGTGAACCACTTGTAAGAGGTTGTAAGAGGGGTGTATGAAGGAGGTTGATCTTCGCCTAGTAAAGGAAGATCATTAGTGGATGCTGGTGGCCTCGACGGAAGATGAATCGGAGGAGTGGATGTAGGTCACGATTGACCGAACCACTATAAACTACTGTCTTCTCTGGTTTGCATTTACTTCCTGCTATTACCTTACTGCAAACCCCTTCAATAGCTTACTGCCTTAAAGTTAAAACACAATCGAAACGGTTTCAAACGAAACATTGCTTTTATCATACGAAGTTTCCGAAAGTGTTTAAATCGTCGAAAGTTTATCATACTTTACCGTTGCACTAATTCACCCCCCCCCCCCCTCTTAGTGCCACTCCGGTCCTAACAGAGGCCATTGGCATCCACTATCGATCTTCCTTTATAGGCGAAGATCAACCTCCTTCTTACACCCCTCTTCTCTTTTTCATTTGTTTAGGAGACAACCCTTACAAGCACTTGCTCCTCTCTTACAGAATTCTAATACTTAGACTTGAGGAGGATTCTTACAAAAGATTTCTACATCGTTTCTTCACTTTTAAACTCTTTGTGCTTGTGTGCTTTAACCAAGGATGAGAGGGGTATTTATAGGCTTCAAGTTGATTCGAACTTGGAGCTTAAAACTTTCCCATCCCGGGTTCCCCGGGCACGGGCGGTACCACCGCTTGGGCTGGGTAGTACCATCGCCTAGTGTCAATCTTACACTGCCCTAGGCGGTACCATCGCCCAGTTTGGCGGTACTACCGCCTAGTCTAGCGGTACCACTACCTAGGGGGTAGTATTGGGTGGTATCACAGCCCAAATTGGCGGTACCACCGCCTAGCACCCTACTAGGGGCGGTACAACCACCCAAACTAGCAATACCAATGCCTGACATAATCTTGAAGACTGTGCCACGATGGTGAGACTTCTTGGGATATTATTTTGGCCTCTTATTGGGCCCAACATAGTTTGTACATGGGCCTAGCTAGCCCTTAATTGGGTTCGCCCAAATCCAAATCCAATTACGTGCTAACTACGAAATCTAAGACATAATTTAAGCTAAACAAGACTATAAGTCTATTCTTCCTGTGAGCTTCCGATTATCTTCCGACGATCTCTCTGCAATATTCCAGCAGACTCCCGGCAAGCTTCTGGACTTTACGACGATCTTCTTAGAGAGTTCCGACGAGCTTCTTTGGCAAGCTTTGAGACTTCTCGGCTGGTTCCGACAGAACTTCCGACGAATGTCCGGACTTCCAACGAACTCTCGAACTCCCAACAAAATTGCGTCCTTGACTCTAGGACTTTATTTTGCTTTATGCCTTCCTATTGTAGTTAATCCTGCACATGTAAAAACATATTTTGATCTAGACAATTAATATTAAGCATTAATCATGTTGTCCGGCATGTCATTGGTCCCTCGATGCTTCGTCCGATTCTTCGGCGCATCGTCCTCTCTTGCAGCCTATTGCCCAACCGGCCAGTTGACTTCGCAACTCTGATATCCTTGGTACAATATCTGCTCTTCTTGGCCTGATGCCCAAATCCATGGCCCGAAGCCTTCTATCGATATGTCGACCGTTCCTCTGGCCCAGCGTCCAATCTTCTGACATGTTTTCCCCTTGCACAATATGATTCTTCCTGCTTTAATTGTCTCATCCTGATCGCAGCATCCTGCATTACTCAAAATGTAGATTAAAACATAAACACTTATCTATTGGTTTCATCATCAAAATCCGAGATTCAACAATCTCCCCCTTTTTGATAATGACAACCAATCGATGACGGAGTTAATCCAAACTTCCATAGTTTAAACAAACTCCCCCTATCAATATGCCGTATTGATAGAAACTCTTGGATTCAAAAATCCAAGCAAATATGTCATGATCAAATCATGCATGACATCAACATACTTCTCCCCCTTTGTCATCAACAAAAAGAAGAAGTTCCACTGTCAAGTGTTTGGAATATAAGTTCAACTAATTACATGAAAAACATATTATCAAGTTTTATCATCATGCAATTTAAAGCTAGAAAATTTAGCAAGTGTTACATTATGCTTAGAACATTCAAGCTATCAAGTTTTAGATATGTAAGTTTTACAATATACAAGCTAGCAAATTTAAAGATGTGCAAGTTGGCATATTTGCTTTTCTTTGCGATGTGCAAGATAGCATTTCTTTGTAATGTTTAAGATAGCAAGTTCTACATCATGCTAGCTAGAAAATTAGAGATATTTAAGAAAGTAACTCTTACTTCTTGAAATATGCAAGTTGCAAGCTAGCAGATTTTTGCTTCCTTTGCAATGTTTGAGCTAACAATTTTGCTTCCATTGCAAAGTACAAGTTAGCATGTTTTGCATCTTGAGATAGGCAAGATAGCACTTTTGGTATGCAAATTTATAATATGCAAGCTATAAAAGTTTACACATAAAAAATTTAGCAAAATTTTATGTTTTTTGAGATGTGCAAGATGGACTATTTTGCCTCTTTTTGAAATGTGTAACTTGGCAAACATTGCTTCTCTTGAGATTTGCAAGATAGCACTTCTTGCTTCCTTTTCGAGATTAGCAAGCTAGCAAGTTTGCCTCTTTTCAAATTGTGCAAGCTAGCAAATTTGCTTTCTAGCAAGTTTTGCTCCCCCTTTATCATTGTCAAAAATACGGGAAGACCCTTTATATCAATTTTCAAATTATGACAAAGGTAAGTATCAATCTTATTTGTGCATCATTATATTTTCAAATTAAAACATACACATTTTCAAAAACCTTACATTTCATTTTTCATGCACGATACTGAATAAATCAATCATGATTATGAGCATATCATACATATTAAGCATTTATCAACATTTTGATTATGATGCTAAACATTCATCATTTAAAGCATTCATGATACACATCATATGCATCACATATATCATCACAATAAAAAGCATAAGTATTACATGCATCATTCCAAATCATAAATATTTCAAATCATGATGGTATTAATTTGTCAAATTGCATCCTACCATGCATGATCATAACTTTTCCCTCTTTTATCGTTGTAAACAAGAAAAAATAAGGGAAGAATAAAATAGTATAAAATATTTCAATCATTTCAATGCATACAAACCATAAATACAATGACATCATGTCATGAAAGATAAGACCTCTTGAATTACAAAAGTCATGATTTATTTTATCAAATCTCTTTTTTTTATAAATAACAAAAATTGTAGGTGTCCAAAGAAGAGATCTTGATTAAAAAAATCTAAGTAGTAAATCTAAGAAATCAATATCATGATTTCAATATAAACTCATTCAAATTCAAATCGTCGAATCAAAATTATTTTCAAGAGATTCATAAAAAGATGATCAAATAGATTCATCAAAGTCAATAAGATAGAGCAAAATAATTTCCAAGAAAAATACTTTTCTCTTTTTAGTTGTATCAATTCATATAATTTATTTCATTCAAGCATGCTTTTTTTTTATTTATACCAAATAAAAACATGCATCAACATTTAGGATCGAAAAATAAATTTTGTCATAAAAACTATTCATCTTGCTTATAACCAAAAAAGCCACTTTTATTACCATGAAAATCAATAATCTATAAATCTCAAGAATCATCATGCATAATTTTGAAATTTATTAAGAATGATCATTAGGCATCATTACATTATTTCATCAAACTTAAAGCATTTTCAATCAAGTTCATTGTAGTCATGCATTTTTCTTTTTAGGTAAATCTAACTTTTCATGCTTAGTTTACATACAAAAGCCATGCATCATTTTTTAAATCGAAAGTCAACATGAAAATCATTAAGATATGCATTATTGCTTCTCAAACACATATATAAAATTAATCATATTTGGTGTGCAAGCATTATATTAACATTTTATTATATTTTCATACAATTTTCATGATTATTTTCAAAAATTACTTAGAAGGATAAGCATGATTCTTTTTTTTTTTTGCATTTTCATTACATTTTTAAACATGCAATTTTCAAGAAAAATAATTATTCCAAACTAAAAAAAATACATCATGAAAAGCATCATGTAATTTTGAAATAAATTAAGGGAGTTTCGATTACCTTATTGTTGAAAGCCGTTAAGGCATAGTTTACCATCTCGCCTTTGTTGATTTTCTTCTCGTCTTCAGAGGAGCTCGATTCATCCCAAATTGTGTTCTTCTTCTTACATTCAAAGCAAGTAGTTGCGTTCTTTTTGTTCTTTAATTTTTGTTTCATGAACTTTTTAAATTTCATTTGTAGTTCAAGTTCATCATTACTTGAGCTTATGATCGAGTGGTCTTCAATTGTTCTATGTCCCAAATTCTTTCTATTCTTTGGAAGGTGGTTCTCAAGTTCTTTACGTGCATTACACATCATTTCATAGGTCATCAAGGACCCGATAAGTTCTTTAAGAGGGAAATGGTTCAAATATCTTAATTCTTATAAAGCCGTTACTTTCGATTCCCAAGTTTTAGAAAGTGATCTTAAGATCTTGTTTATAAGTTCAACATCTGAAAAACTTCTACCAAGTGCTTTTAAACCATTGACGACATCCGTAAAATAGGTGTACATGTCAACAACGGTTTTGCTTGGTTTCATTTGAAAAAGTTCAAAATCATAGAATAAAAGATTGATTTTCAAATCTTTAATCTTTTTAGTGCCTTCATGTGTGATTTCGAGAGTATGCCAAATTTCAAAAGCTGTTTCACACATAGAAATTCGATTAAACTCGTTTTTGTCTAAGATGCAAAATAAGGCATTCATAGCCTTTGCATTTAGAGAAAACATCTTCTTCTCCAAATCATTCCAATTGTTTATTGGAAGAGAAGACATTTCAAATCCGTTTTCGACTATATGCCATAAGTTCAAATCCAAAGAAAGCAAGAAAACTCTTATTCGAGTTTTTCAATAAGTGTAGTCTATCCCATTGAAAAAAGGAGGACGAATGAGAGAGTGACCATCTTGAAAGCCGAAAAGAGCCTTTTCTCTTGGGTGTTAAACCAACTGAGAAATCATGAGGCTCTGATACCAATTGTTATGATCAAGAGTCAGCACTAAGAGGGGGGGTGAATTAGTGTAGCAGTAAATTTCTTCTTCAAAATACTTCATTTCGATAAAATTAGTTTTGTAAAGATAGCTTGAAACCGTACGTTTATGAAGTGAATGCAATAAGCAAGTAAAGATTTAGTTTGCAATATGTAAATGGCAGGAAGTAAATGCAAACTAGAGAAAACGCTAATTTATAGTGGTTCTATCATTGTGACCTACATCCACTCCGTCGATTCCTCTTTTGTCGAGGCCACGGGCATCCACTATTGATTTTCCTTTATAGGCAAAGATCAACCTCCTTCTTATACCCCTCTTCTCCTTTTCATGGGTTTAGGAGACAACCCTTATAAGCACTCACTCCTCTCTCATAGAATTCTAACATTTGGATTTAAGGAGGATTCTCACAAAAGATTTATATAGCGTTTCTTCACTTTTAAACTCTCTGTGCTTGTGTACTTTAACTTGTTGAATCTCGTATTTTGATGATGAAACCCCTTGATATGTGTTTATATTTTAATCTGCATTTTAAGTGACGCAGGATGCTTCGATTAGGATGAGACAATTAAAGCAGGAAAAATCATGTTGTGCTAGAGGAACATGTCAGAAGATTGGACGTCGGGCCAGTGGATCGGTTGACGTATCGATAGAAGGCTTCGGGTCGTGGACTCGGGCATCAGGCCAAGAAGAGCGGGTATTGTGCCAAGGATATCGGAGTTGCAGAGTCAACTGGCCAATTGGGCAATAGGCAGCAGGAGAGGACGATGCACCGAAGAATCGGACGAAGCGTCGAGGGACCAATGACATGCCGGACAACTTGGTTAATTGCTTAGGATTAATTTTCTTAATCGATGTTTTGTTTTACATGTGCAGGATTAACTACGATGGAAGTAAGACATGCAGTAGTAGTTACGCCGGAGTCAAGACTATGATCATGTTGGGAGTTCGAGAGTTCGACGGAAGTCCGGATGGTCGTCGGAGGTTCTACGGGAATAAATCCGAGAAGTCCAGGAGCTTGCAAAAGAAGCTCGTTGGAACTCACCAAGTGGATCGTCGCAAGTCTAGGAGTTTGCCGGAAGCCCATAGGAGCATCGCAGAGGGTTCATCGGATGATCGACGGAAGTTCGCCGGAAGCTCGCCGAAAGAAGTGATTGACGCACCGGAGCAAGTTACAGTAAATGTCTTAAGAAATGTCGTAGTTAGCATGTAGATTAAGTTAGGAATGGGAGGTGATCCCATTAACTTAATCTGAAGGAAATTGGGCCCTTGACAAACCCAAATTGGGTCGAATGGATCAACCCATTCGGACCAGAATTCCTGCTAGGTGGTTGCACCGCTAGGGTCGGCAGTGGCACCGCCCAAGAGATGGTCTCCCAGGAAAGCTGGGTGGTAGCACCACCTAGGCTTTGCATGACTGGGCGGTGCAACCTCCCTAGGCAGGCGGTGGCACCACCTGGGCTGAGTCTCCGAGCGAGACTGGGCGGTGCAACCGCCCTTGACAGGTGGTGAAACTGCTTGAGCTCAGTATCCGAGCTCTACCTGGTAGTGCAAACGCCCCTATCAGGCGGTGGCACCACCCAGAGGCTTAGTCTCCGACCTGCCAAGCGGTTGTACCACCCCAGTCAGGAGGTGGTACTGTTAGGACCCCGAAAATTCGGGAGATGACATTTTGAGCTCCAAATTCAAACCAGATTGGAGCCTACAAATACCCCTCTCATCCCTGGTTAATACACACAAGCATAGAGAGATTAAAAGAGAGAAAATGCTGCTATACTCTCTAAAATTTCCCTTCTCTAGCTTAAGTTTTAGAATTCTATTTAAGAGAGGAGAGTGAGTGCTTGTAAGGGTTGTCTCCTAAACCCGGTAAAAGGAGAAGAGGGGTGTAAGAAGGAGGTTGATCTTCGCTTAGTAAAGGAAGATCGTTAGTGGATGCCGGTGGCCTCGACGGAAGAGGAATCAGAAGAGTGGATGTAGGTCACGATTGACCGAACCACTATAAACTCCAGTCTTCTCTGGTTTGCATTTTGTTTCCTGCTATTACCTTACTGCAAACCCCTTCAATAGCTTACTACCTTCAATACATTTACGTATGCTTTCAAGCTAAGTTTTCGAAATCAGTTTTATGTCGAAAACGATTTTTATCGTACGAGAGATTTGACGAAGTTGACGTTTTTATCTGCTGCACTAATTCACCCCCCTCCCCCCCCCCCCTCTTAATGCTCTTGATCCTAACAATTGGTATTAGAGCCCGGTTTTTCTCATTTCGGATTTACACCTGAGAGAAATGGCTCTTCATGGCTTTCAAGAGGGCTTTTCAGTTGTTCGTCCACCATTGTTTAACAGATTGGACTACACTTATTGGAAAACTCGAATGAGAGTTTTCATGATTTCTATAAATTTCGATTTATGGAATATTGTTAAAAATGGTTTTCAACTTCCCTCTAAACCGATGAACGAATGGTCGGATTTAGTGAAGAAGTATTTTTCTTTAAACGCAAAGGCTATGAATGCCTTATTTTGTGCTTTGGACAAAAATAAGTTCAATCGGATTTCTAAGTGCGAAACAGCTTTTGATATTTGGCAAACACTTGAAATCATGCACGAGGGAACTAGTAGAGTCAAAGACTCGAAAGTTAATATTTTATTGCATGATTTTGAGCTTTTTCAAATGCAACCAAGCGAGACTATAGGCGACATGTACACCCATTTCATGGATGTCGTCAATAATCTAAGAGTTCTTGGTAAATCTTTTTCGAATTTTGATCTCGTAAGCAAGATCTTAAGATCGCTTCCAAAAAGGTGGGATCCTAAAATAACCGCAATATAAGAAATAAAAGATTTAAATATTTTTTCACTTGAAGAACTAATTGGTTCGTTGATGACATATGAAATGGTGCACAATGCACATGATGAACAAAACAACCTTCCAAAGAACAGGAAGGATTTGGGACTCCGGACAAATGAATACCACTTGAGCGATGACTCAAGTGATGAAGACAATGATGAACTTGAACTTCGAACACTAAATCTTAATAAGTTTAGTAAACAAAAATCTAAAATAAACAATGAACTTGAACGGAGGAAGAGGCCAAAGAAGAAGAACACAAAGTGGGATGAATCGAGCTCCTCCAAAGACGAGGAGAAAATCAAGAAAGGCGAGGTGGCAAACTATGCCTTAACTGTTTTCAATGATGAGGTAATCAAAACCCCCTTAATTTATTTCAAAATTACATGATGCTTTTCATAATATATTTTCTTTTTCAGTATAGAATTAATTTTCTTGAAAATTTCATGTTTAAAAAAAATGAAAATGCAAAAATTATGATCATGCTAGTAGTTTTGAAAATAATCATGAAAAATACATATTTTATGATAAACAAGCAAAATGATTTTGATTAAAAATATGAAATCATGCTATATGTGGTTAAGAAGTAATGATATGTATCATGTTGATTTCCATTGTTATTTCTCGATTTTGATTAAATAAAATCATGTTTGAAGAAATGCATAATGATGTAATATTAAAAATTTTAATACTATGATTAACAATTTATGCATGAGATTTGAAGTTATACATGATGATAAGCATGTGTTATTTTCATGAGTGTATTTGAAAAACATATGGTAAAAATGTGCCCGAATGCATGAACTTGTTAAGATTATTTTTCCGACTTTCTTGATTCAATGATCAAATCACTTAATTGCCATGATGATTTTATACTATTACACGCCTTAATAACATGTTGGAAATTATGTGTTTTGGATACAAAAATTTCCATGATCATGAGCATGTTTTATCTTCATGATTGAATTTGAAAATCTATAGCAAAACCATGTCCAAATGTATGAAAGTGTTAAATTTTATTTTTGGATTTTCTTGATCCCAACAATTCATTTTTGAGAATCTATTGATCTTGATGGTTTTATGATGAAAATCATTTTTCGATCCGAAATGTTGATGATGTTTCTATTTAACATAAATGAAAAAGCATGCTAACATGAAATCAATCACTTAAAATGAAATACTTAAAAAAGAGAAAATATATTATCAATGAAATCATGAATCTACTTATGTTATGAATTTTGTGAACCATAAAAATGATTTTGGTGATTTGAATTTGAGATGAGTTTTATCAAAATCATGATCTTGATTTCTTAGAATAACATGAGATTTCCCTTAATGATCATCTCGATTATTTAAAATGAGATTTGTCAAAATGATTCATGGAATTTTTGATTCATGACTTATCCTTCATTTGTTTATGAGATGGTTGAAATCTTTGTACCATTGAATTCTTCCCTTCTCCCTTCGATTTTTGAATTTATGCATGTTATATGTTGAAGATTTGAAACCATGTTTTGATATCATGCATACCCAAGAAATATTGATTTGACAAAATGAATGATGATTTTTCTCTTGAATATAACTTGTGATATGTTTTTTTATGAATCATCATCTTGATTTCTCAATATTCGATACATGAAATTTTATTATGAATCAAGATTTTTTGTTTAATCGATCTCCTAAGATTTTCTTTCGATTATTTATGAGGAGGTTTTTCAAAAGGAAATCATGTCTTTTGGTATTCACATGTTTAAATCTTTCATTATATGATCTTTATGCAATTCCTTGTATTCATGAAATGTTTTCTCATCACCCAACTAATTCTTCTTGATATTCTTTATGTGATGATATGAATGCATGAAATATTCATAAATTTGTAATGATGCATGCAATACTTATGATAATGATGTACATGATGTATTGCATATGATGTGTATCATGAATGCTTTAAATGATGAATGTTTGATATCATGATCAACATGTTGATAAATGCTTAAAAATTTTAATGTTTGAGTATCATGTATGATATGCTCATAATGATGATTGATTTATTTATATCATGCATGAAAAATGAAATGTATGGTTTTGAAAATATGCATGTTTTAATTTGAAAATATAATGATAAGATTGATACTTACCTTTGTCATGATTTAGAAATTGACGCAAAGAGTCTTCCCTTCTTTTTGACATTGACAAAGGGGGAGAAATATCGCTAGTTCATCTTGCAAAATTTAGAAACATGCACTTTGCAAAGGAAAGCAAATATTTGCTAGCTTACATATTGCAAGGAAAAGAACTTGACATCTTAAACATCAAATTGCAAGCTTGTGATATAAAGAGAAGCAAAAAGTTGCTATATCAAAAGAAGCAAATTGCACAATTCAAGAAGAAAGCAAAAATTCCACTTGAACATCATCGAGAATTGCTAGCTTGAAATCTCAAGAAAATGCAAAAATGTGCTATCGTGCCTATCTCAAGAAAAGCAAATATGCCGACTTGCATATCTTTGAATGTGCTATCTTTTCTGCTGTAAAACATGCATATCTACAACTTGATAGCTTGAATATTCTAAGTATGATGTAACACTTGCTAAATTTTCTAGCTTCAAAACTGCATGATGATAAAACCTGATATTATATTTTTCATGCAATAAGTTGAACTTATATCACAAACACAAGAATAGTTATACTTCTCCTTTTTGTTGATGACAAAGGGGGAGAAGTATGTTGATGACATAACATGTGATGCATAAGTTTATGCATATGTTCATGATAACGTGTTGCAAGTATTCATGATGAATATTGCAATGACTCGAATACAGTTTGAATTCAAGGTTCTATCAATATGACATATTGATAGGGGGAGTTTGTTTAAACTCCGAGAGTTAAGTTTAACTCCGTCATCAAGTGGTTGTCATCATCAAAAAGGGGAAGATTATTGAATCTCGTATTTTGATGATGAAACCACTTGATATGTGTTTATGTTTTAATCTGCATTTTGAATGATGCAGGATGCTTCGATCAGCATGAGACAATTAAAGTAGGAAAAATCATGTTGTGCTGGAGGAACATGTCAGAAGATTGGACGTCAGGCTGGTGGATCGGTCGACATATCGATAGAAGGCTTCGGGTCGTGGACTCGGGCATCGGGCCAAGAAGAGCAGGTATTGCGCTAAGGATATCGGAGTTGCGGAGTCAATTGGCCTATTGGGCAATAGGCCACAGGAGAGGACGATGCGCCAAAGAATCGGATGACGCGTCGAGGGACCAATGACATGCCGAACAACTTGGTTAATTGCTTAGGATTAATTGTCTCGATCGAAGTTTTGTTTTATATGTGCAGGATTAACTATGATGGAAGTAAGACATGCAACAGTAGTTGCGCCGGAGTCAAGACTATGATCACGTTGGGAGTTCGAGAGTTCGAGAGTTCGACGGAAGGCCGGACGGTCGTCGGAGGTTCTACGGGAACAAATCCGAGAAGTCCAGGAGCTTGTCAAAGAAGCTTGTCGGAACTCGCCAAGTGGATCGTCGCAAGTCCAGGAGTTTGTCGGAAGTCCGAAGGAGCATCACCGAGGGTTCATCGAATGATCGACGGAAGTTCGCCGGAAGCTCATCGGAAGAAGCGATTGACGCACCGAAGCAAGTTGCAGTAAATGTCTTAAGAAATGTCATAGTTAGCATTTAGATTAAGTTAGGAATGGGAGGTGATCCCATTAACTTAATCTGGGGGCAATTAGGCCCTTGACAGACCCAAATTGGGCCAAATGGATCAATTTGGACCAGAATTCCTACTAGGCGATGGCACTACCAGGGTCGACGGTGGCACTGCCTGGGCTCTGCGAGACTGGGCAGTGCAACCACCCCAGGAAGGCGGTGGCATCGCCTATGCTCAGTCTCCGAGCAAGACTGGGTGGTGCAACCTCCCCTGACAAGCGGTGGAACTGCCTGAGCTTGGTCTCCGAGCTCTACCAAGTTGTAACGGACAAACTTCTAAACAAGATGTTGGATGTAATGCTTATGTCTGTCCGTTGTCTTTTGGCATGTTCATGCCTTGTACAGAATGTAAATGGGCGGCCGAAGGCTTAATAGTCCCATTTTAGTTGGGTTGGTGGCCTCTTTAGGCTTGTAAATAAAGGTTGTGTCATGTGGACACGTTCGAGAGCTTTTCGGTCTGTAATGGACCATTTTACCCTTTGTTGTGCAACTATTCAGAGCTTGTTAAGTCTGTTTGTAATTTGCATTGTCTATGAAGTGTTTTTCGGACATGTTTGCTTGTGGATCCCGATTGAGGCGTTCTCTTTAACCCGTTCTCTCTTTTGTTGGTCCTAAGGGACAATGGGAGGCTTCGGGGAGGCTGACCTTTGCGGACGGACGCGCGAGGGTGCCGCACGCCTTAGGCAAAACCAGCTAAGGTCGTGACATTGTGGTATCAGAGCGGGACAAGCACTCATAGAAACACTTGACATGCAAACGTGGGGGACCTAGCGGGGCTGCGTTGAGGGCAGTCAGCACACGCGTGACCGTTTGAGGGAAAACGGGCATGGAGATGTAGGGAAAAGAGTCGCTCAGAGGAGCGGGCATCTGAGATTGGCATTCAGAGGAATGGCCAACCCTTCGCGCAAGAGGCACCACGAGAACAGGCAAGCTTGGAAGAATTTGGAGCGCACAAAGGTTGGGATGGCTGAGTTTGAGCTACGGCTCAACGTTGACAACTTTACTTGATGGTGCTCAAGGCAAGCGAGGCGCTTGGCAAAGGACGAGACCATGCAAAGTGGAATGAGTTGCTCAGCGACCGAAAGAGTTGTGCAAAGCTCACAGAGGTGAGGGGAATTGCTAACTCGAAGAATTCAGTACTCATGCATGGGCTTGTATGCGGACGATGGATTGTTCGTGGCCATCCCAAGGCGGTCGAGACTCGGCGCCATGGAGCATTGAAACTTTCTCTTCGACATGCGAAGGATACGTCCGGAGGAGGCTGAAGTGTGCAACGAGTTCAGCATGTTGCTAGGCCTTGAGGGGTGCAGCGGTGGCTGTATTGACGTGGAGGCGCAATCTAGTAAGTGCGTTTGCAAGAGGCAGAACAATGCACAGTTTGTTCAGCAGATCGGAGTAGTCCAAGGGGATGGTGGTCTCCGAAACGAAGAGAGATGTTGCTCCAACGGGACAGTTATCCAGGAGGGATAAGTCTCAGCTCTCTAGAGGGAGAATCATGTGAGACGGACTTCACATGTTGAGGAGGAGTACCTCACAAACAACAACTCCACGAAGCTCGATGGACTGAGCAAGCGGCGAGGAGTCGTCGCATGATCTCGCTTGAGAGAATGCATTGGTGGATGCATTGCGAGATCAAGTGGGGGAGCGACCCAAAGCAACTCAAATGGAGGCACACTTGGAGTCGATATGGAGATCGGACTCAAGGGAGGGCTGACCCGTGGAATGGTGGGCGCGAGGGCCACCATCGACTCAATGCAGAAACGAGGAGCGGAGCAACTTGGGTGTAACTTGGCGAAGTACCCAAGCCGCATGAAGGGAGCCAGCATAGAAGTTGGAACATGGAGCAGAGGCACAGCGCTTTCCCTAGACAGAGGTCAAGGACATGAACTCTTGCAGAGGCAGGAGTAGAATCATGCTGTTCCCTAGGTCCTTCATTCTGACAGAGCGGACTCATCTTGCATGGTGCCAAAGACGAAGGGAGCTTCGGGGCACATGCACCTTATCTCGGAGGAGCATTCGATGGAGGAACTAAGGCGACTCAATTTGCGGAGGCGAAGTTGGGTACAGAAGGCCTTAGCACGGGGCAAGAGGACGCAGAGGCGGGTACTCTTGAAGAATATGCCACAGTGTTGCCATTCGAGTTGCTATGAAGGAAGCGGTGCGCAGTGGAGATTGTGCTGGTAGGGGCAGAGGCCCAGGATCCAGACAATGGTGCACAAATTACATTGAAGTCGGTGGACTTCGGGAGCTACTAGGCGACGGACTGTCCTAGAGCGGTGCTTCATCTAGGTGTGACCCAAGAGTGGGTGGATGAAGGTCGATTGCCAAAGGAGCGAACAAAATCGAAGGTGGAGGAGACCCTGCGATGTATTGGCAGAGGCCACACATGGAGGGTTCACAATTCGAGTTTATTCCACAAGGATCAGAATGCAATGGAGATGTCACCAGGAGGCGACATGGTGCAGCGGATCGTGGTGGAACAGTTCGTGGCAATGCGACACACACGACATAGTCCCGTGAGGGATGAGATCATATGGAGGTATGATCGGGAGCTACTGGGAGCTCCGCTTTGGTGAACAACACGACGACAAGAAGGGCTATGGATTCAAGGAGTGAAGGCCATGGTACCGCAGAGGCGGGTCTTCCGGGCATGCACCGAATTTTGCATCGGATGAAAACCTTGGTCATCAGCATATGGGGGCTGGGTTCCACCAAGGGAAAAGTTCGAATGCAAGTACCAGTGAGTCCCATGAGAGGGACTTGATCATGCAGAGGTATGATCGAAGCAGCTGGAGAGTTGGACTGCTCCAGAGCTCATATTCGCTTAAGGGAGCCCGACAAGTCAGAGGACAAGGTCGAGTAAGCGAACGTTGCTACCAAGGAAGCTAAGGAGAACAGAATCGGTGCAAACTCTACAACGTGATGGCAGAGGCCATGGATGAGAGTTGCAGTCTGTCTTTCCATCGACCAAACGGACTGCTTGGAGAACACAGAGGTGTTGAAGCAAGGGGTCGAAAGGGGCGAGGAAGCGACGATGAGTCCAGAGGGACTTAGCTACCCAAAATCAAGCATCAGTTAGAATGGAGGTGGACTCAGAGGAGTGCCACGGAGACATCTCTACTGATTGTGAAGGAAAGGGATACAGAGGCGAGGCGACGGATAGTAGGGCCATGGGCATGGCAGCGCCATGGTACCGCAGAGGCGGGACTTCCGTGCAAGTCATTGATCCCTTGCTCTCACGGAGGGAGAGCGCTTGGTCGTGAAAGGGACCGAGGAGGTGGAGCATGCAGAGGCAATCTCCAAGTACCGAGACAAGGCTGAAGGGCAGAGGCCAAGAAACTTCGTAAGACCGGTGTCAACAAGTTTCTCATCAAGATAGCCGTAAGTGAAGGACTTCGGGTCATGCAAGAGTGCACGACCAAGGAACGAAGCAGGCAGTACGTGGTGCTGTACCTTTGCTACTCAGTGGAGTAGGCGGCAGGGTTGATGGAGAAGACGGTACAATCCCAGAGGCGACCTCATCTATCAGAGAATTACTCCAAGTTGGGGTGAAAACTTCCTGCATTCCAGAAGTTCAATGGCATTGAGAAGGTGAATCACAGTAGCTAACTCAACGCAAGGAGTGCAAACACTTCAAGTGCTTCAGAAGTGTGAGCAAAGAGCAGGCGAAGGCCAGTAACCAGCTCGATGCATGAAGTACAACCTCGAGGAGGCGGGCGAAGTCAAGTAACCTTTGCCTTCTCAACTCTTAAGAGAATGGGCGAAACCGAGTACCCCAATTCTCTTATCTATCCAGCAGAGGAGCTCTGCACAAGTTCAAAGACCCTTCGAAGATAATGGAAGACAATAGTTGTCAAAATCCTCACCAACGGTGATCAGTGCTACTGAGAGTAGATTGTCCGCTTCATTTCTCAACGAAATGCCAATCGAAAGCGGAAGTGATGCGAACCTACTTGGATGTGACAACTAACTGAAAGAAGAGTCAATGAGCAGATTTTGTGGAGGAAGGACCCAAAACTTCAGAAGTTTGCGAGGCGATGCTCGTTAAAGCTCCAACAAGCATCCACCCAGTTCAAGCAGCATGTGGAAATCTTGAGAGACTGGCGCACTAAGGATGGTCTTTTCCTTCATTTGGTGGATCCGCAGGAATCAACGAGGATCAATACAACTCAGCCAACCCCACACCAGAGTCAGAGTCATTGGCGAGTTGAAGCAGCATGGCGGATCAAAGGTTCAACTACTCAGAAACAGCAGCGGAGAGCAGCTGGGAGCCAGGAGGCACATTACAGCTGGAGCGGAAGATTGAAGACTCAGCAAAGGCGAAGAGTTGCAGTGTTCACAAAGGCTTCGACGAGGACGTCGAAGGGATAAGTGGGGGAGAATGTAACGGACAAACTTCTAAACAAGATGTTGGATGTAATGCTTATGTCTGTCCGTTGTCTTTTGGCATGTTCATGCCTTGTACAGAATGTAAATGGGCGGCCGAAGGCTTAATAGTCCCATTTTAGTTGGGTTGGTGGCCTCTTTAGGCTTGTAAATAAAGGTTGTGTCATGTGGACACGTTCGAGAGCTTTTCGGTCTGTAATGGACCATTTTACCCTTTGTTGTGCAACTATTCAGAGCTTGTTAAGTCTGTTTGTAATTTGCATTGTCTATGAAGTGTTTTTCGGACATGTTTGCTTGTGGATCCCGATTGAGGCGTTCTCTTTAACCCGTTCTCTCTTTTGTTGGTCCTAAGGGACAATGGGAGGCTTCGGGGAGGCTGACCTTTGCGGACGGACGCGCGAGGGTGCCGCACGCCTTAGGCAAAACCAGCTAAGGTCGTGACAAAGTGGTGCAACCGCCCCTGTCAGGCGGTGGCACCGCCCCGAGGCTCAGTCTCCAAGCTACCAGGCGGTTGTACCGCCCTAGTCAGGAGGTGGTACCACCAGGACCTCGGAAATCTAGGAGATGACATTTTTGAGCTCCAAATTCAAACCAGTTTGGAACCTATAAATACCCCTCTCATCCCTGGTTAATACACACAAGCACAGAGAGATTAAAAGAGACAAAATGCTGCTGCAATCGCACAGACTAGCGGTACCACCGCTTGACACAGTCTCGAAGATTGTGCCACGATGGTAAGACTTCTTGGGGCATTGTTTGGGCCTCTTATTGGGCCCAACATAGTTCTTACATGGGCCTAGTTGGCCCCTAATTGGGTTGGCCTAAATCCAAACCCAATTACGTGCTAACTATGAAATCTAAGACATAATATGAACTAAACAAGTACGTAAGTCTATTCTCCCAGCGAGCTTCCGACGATCTTCCGGCAAACATCCAACGATCTCTCGGTAATGTTCCGACGGACTCCTGACAAGTTCCTAGACTTCATGATGATCTTCTTGGCGAGTTCCGATGATCTTCTCTGGCAGGCTCTGAGACTTCTCAGTTGGTTTCGATAGAACTTCCGACGAACTCTCGAACTCCCAACGAAATCGCGTCCTTAACTCCGGGACTTCATTTTGCTTCATGCCTTACTATCATAGTTAATCATGCATATGCAAAAACATACTTTGATCTATACAATTAATACTAGCATTAATCACGTTGTTCGACATGTCATTGGTCCCTCGACGCTTTATCCGATTCTTCGACGCATCATCCTCTTTTGCGGCCTATTGCCCAATCGGCCAGTTGACTTCGTAACTCTAATATCCTTGGTGCAATATCTACTCTTCTTGGCCCGATGCCCGAATCCATGGCCCGAAGCCTTCTGTCGATATGTCGACCGTTCCTTCGGCCCGACGTTCAATCTTCTGACATGTTTTCTCCTAGCACAACACCATTCTTCTTGCTTTAATTGTCTCATCATGATTGAAGCATCCTACATTACTCAAAATGCAGATTAAAATATAAATACTTATCGATTGGTTTCATCATCAAAATCTGAGATTCAATAGGTACCGCCCAACACAAGCAGTAGTACCGCCCATACCCAAGAACTCGGGATGGGATATTTTTAGGCTCCAAGTTTGAATTAACTTGAGACCTATAAATACCCCTCTCATCCCTGGCTAAGACATATAAGCACAGAGAGTTTTAAAGTAAGAAAATAAGAAGTTTAGAATTCTATTTAGGAGGAGTGAGTGCTTGTAAAGGTTATCTCCTAAACCTATGAAAATAAGAAGAGGGGTGTATGAAGGACATTGATTTTCACCTATTAAAGGAAGATTGATAGTGGATGCCGGTGGCCTCAACAGAAGAGGAATCGATGGAGTAGATGTAGGTCACAATGACTGAACAATTATAAAAATCTGGTTTGCCTTTCTTATGTGCAATTTACCTTACTGCAAACCTTCTTACTTGCTTACTGCTTTCAATACATTTACGAATACGCTTTCAAGTTAAGCATATTTCCAGGATCAGTTTTTAACATACGAAAGAGTTTTAAGAAACCAACGTTTTTATCCGCTGTACTAATTCAACCCCCCCCCCCCTCTTAATGTTGACTCATTCCTAACAGTTAGTATTAGAGCCATGTTCATTTCTCATTTAGTTTAACACTCAAGAGAAATAGCTCTTTTTGACTTTCAAGAGGGTCACTCTCTCATTCGTCCTCCCTTGTTCAATAGGACGGACTACATATATTAGAAAACTTGAATGAGAGTTTTCTTGCTTTCTTTGGATTTAAATTTATGGCATATAGTCGAATTTAGTTTTCAAAAGTCTTCTCTTCCAATAAACAATTAGAATGAGTTGGAGAAGAAGACTTTCTCTTTAAATTAAAAGGCTATGAATGCCTTGTTTTGCGCCTTAGATAAAAAATAAATTCAATCGAGTTTCTACTTGTGAAACAGTTTTCGATATTTGGCACGTTCTTGAAACCACACACAAAGGCACTAGTAGAGTAAAAGATTCTAAGATAAATCGTTTAATGCATGATTTTAAACTTCTTTGAATGAAGTCAAGCGAAACCGTTGTTGATATGTACACCCGTTTTATGGATGTCGTCAATGGTTTGAAAGCACTTGATAGAAGTTTTTCAAATTTTGAACTTATAAACAAAATTTTACATTCTCTTAATAGGAGTTGGGATCTGAAAGTAACCACAATACAAGAGGCAAATAATCTTAATAATTTTTCACTTGAAGAATTTTTTGGTTCATTAATGACATATGAAATGACGCACAATACACAAAACGAACTTGAGGACAACCTTCCAAAGAACATGAAGGATTTCAGACTTAGAACAATTGAAGACCACTCGAGCATAAGCTCAAGTAATGGTGAACTTTAACTCCTCACTATGAAATTTAAAAAGTTCATGAAACAAAAATTAAAGAACAAAAAGAATGCAACTACTTACTATGAACATAAGAAGTCAAAACTACTTTGGGATGAATCGAGCTCATCCGAAGATGAGGAGAAAATCAACAAAGGCAAGGTGGCAAACTACGCCTTAACGGCTTTTGACAACGATGTAATCAAAATCCCCTTAATTTATTTCGAAATTACATGATGCTTTTCATAAATTATTTTTAATTTAGTTTAATTATTTTTCTTAAAAATTACATGTTTAATGATATAATGAAAATGCTAAAAAATTAGGATCACGCTTATCTTTCTAGTAATTTTGAAAATGATCATGAAAATTGCTTGTTTTATGATAAATGAACAAAAAAGTTAGACTTAAATCTAATACTTAAGATAAATCCTATGTATGTTTTAAGAAGCAATAATGTATATTTTGATAATTTTCATATTGATTTTCGATTTTGTTTGGAAATGCCTTATGCTCAATGAAACCATGATTGATGAATATGCTTTATGTTTAATAATTTCTTTGGCTTGTATGCCTTATCATGATAAATGTTTTGAAAATAAATGTTTGTATCATACTTGATAATTTTTATGCGTGAGGACTTGAAGTAATGATTTGAAATCATATGTTTTGGAATTATGAGTTATACTTTTTGATCTTGATGATTTTTTATCTTCCTGTTTTAAACGTTGATGTATGGTTTTGACATAAGAACAAATATTTGGGCATGCTAATATAAACTCAATCACACAAATTAAAACTAAAGAAGTTCATATATCTTTAAGAATCATTCAACATTATGTTCAATGAAACCATGCTTGAAGTCTTAATGAAAATATAATGATGATTTGAAAGCATGCTTAACGAGTTTATATTTCGAACTTATGCATGATAATTTTTTTGATCTTTTGAAAGTTTTTTTTGGTATTAATGAATTATGCATGGATTTGAAAGAAAAGAACATGCATATATGAAATCAATCAATAAGTTGAAACAAACGGAGGAAAGCATTTTTCTTGAAAATTTCCTTTTTCTCTATCTTATCTATTTTTCACTAAGAGACCAATAAAATTATTTATGCCATTTTGAATCTCTTGAAATAAATGTTGAGATTTTGATGATTTTGACGATTTGAATATGAATGAGTTATATCAAAATCATGATCTTGGTTTCTTGGAATTACTTGAGATTTTCTATGTGAATCATAAGATTTCTTATGCATGGATTGAAATCTTTTTTCTCCTACGTTTTCTTTTATGATTTAATAAAGAGAATATCTTTTTCTAAATTCATGACTTAAAATTTTATTTGAATATCTTTTACTATTTGATCTCTTAAGATTTCTCTTTGGATGTTTCAAAGGAGATTTGTCCAAATGAATCATGTCTTTTGGTATTCAAGTGGTCTTATCTTTCATGACATGATTTCTTATATGCCTTGAAATGAATGAAATATTTTACACTATTATATTCTTCTCTTATTCTTTCTTGTTTATAATGATAAAAGGGGGAGAAGTTATGATCATGCATGCTATGATGTAATTTGACAAATTGATACCATCATGATATGAAATATTTATGATTTGAAATGATGCATGCAATACTTATGCTTTTTATGATGATGTATGCGATGTATTGTATATGATGTGAATCATGATTAAAATTGCTTTGATTTGAATTGAAGGGTTGTCTCAATTATGGTATTTTGAAATAAGAATGATTACTTATCTTTGTCATGCTTTGAAAAGTATTGTAAAAGGAAAAAAGAGATACAAAATTATATACTTCCCTTCTTTTTGACAATGACAAAGGGGGAGATAGCTAGCTTGCACAAGTCAAGAAGATGCAAAGACATGCTAGCTTACTTATCTCAAAAGAGAAGCAAATATCGCTAACTTGCATATTTCAAGAAGCAAAAGTTGCTTTCTTGAACATCTCAAATATTGCTAGCTTACATTTTTTTTTTTAAATGATGTAAAAATTTGCTAGCTTGCATGATGTAAAACTTACTATCTTGAACATCACCAAGAATTGCTAGCTTGCAATCTCAAGAGAAGCAAAAGTGCTATCTTGCCTATCTCAAGATGCAAAACATGCTAAATTTGCACATCTAACAAAATTTACAAACTTGCAAAACTCAAAATTTTTGCTAGCTTGCATGATGATAAAAATAGAGATTATGTTTATTATGCAATGATTTGAACTTGTATGTCCAAACACTTGAAAGTTATACTTCTCCTTTTTGTTGATGACAAAGGGGGAGAAGTATGATCATGTTATGCATGATGACGTGTTACAAATATTCATGATGACATTTGCAATGACTTGAATTCAACTTGAATTCAAGGTTCTATCAATATTGCATATTGATAAGGGGGAGTTAAGGTTAACTTCGTCATCAATTGGTTGTCATCATAAAAAAAGGGTGAGATTGTTGAATCTCATATTTTGATGATGAAACCAATTGATAAGTATTTATGATTTGATGTGTGTTTTGAGTGACGCAGGATGCTTCGATCAGGGAGAGACATTTAAAACAGAAAAAATCATGTTGGACCGGAGAAACATGTTAGAAGATTGGATGTCACACTGAAGGATCGGTCGACGTATTGACAGAAGGATTTGGGCCACGGTTTTGGGCATCGAGCCAAGAAAAGCGGATATTGTGCCAAGGATATCGAAGTTGCGGAGGTCAACTAGCTGATTGGGCAATAGGCCATAAGAAAGGATGATGCATCGAAGAATCGGACGAAGCGTCAATAGACCAATAATATGCCGGACAACATGATTTATGATTAATAATAATTGTCTAGATCGAAGTGTATTTTACATGTGCAGGATTAACTACGATAGCAAGGCATAAAGCAAAATGAAGTCCTAGAGTCAAGAACGTGATTTTGTTGGGAGTTTGAGAGTTTATCGGAAGTTCGAACGTTCGTCGGAAGTTCTGTCGGAATTGACTGAGAAGCCCAGAAGCTTGCCAAACAAGCTCGTCGGAACTCGCCAAGAAGATCATCATGAAGTCTAGGAGCTTGCCAGGAGTCCACTGGAACATAGCCGAGAGATCGTCAGAAGTTCGTTAGAAGATCGCTGAAAGCTCGCCGGAAGAAACTAGACTTACGGACTTGTTTAGCTTAGTAAATGTCTTAGAATTTGTAGTTAGTACATAATTGAGATTAGAATTAGGCCAACCCAATTAGAGGCCAATTGGGCCCATTTATGAACTATGTTGGGCCCAATGAAAAGGCCCAAATAGTGACCTAAGAGGTGACACTATCATGACACAATCTCCGAGACTGTGTCAGGCGGTGGTACCACCCAAACACAGTTTCCAAGAGGCTGCAAGCGGTGGTACCGCCCGTACCCAAGAAACTCAGGATGGGATATTTTTAGGCTCTAAGTTTGAATCAACTTGAGGCCTATAAATACCCCTCTTATCCTTGGTTAAGATATACAAGTACAGAGAGTTTTAAAATGAGAAAACACTGTTGCAATCACTTGAGAAATCCCCTCCTCTAGTCTAAGTTTAGAATTCTATTTAGGAGGAGTGAGTTCTTGTAAAGGTTGTCTCCTAAACCTGTGAAAAGGAGAAGAGGGGTGTAAGAAGGAGGTTAATCTTCACCTATTAAAGGAAGAATGATAGTGGATGCCGGTGGCCTCGACGGAAGAGGAATTGATGGAGTGGATGTAGGTCATGACGACTGAACCACTATAAAAATCTGATTTGCCTTTCTTTTATGTAATTTACCTTACTACAAACCTCCTAACTTACTTATTGCTTTTAATATGTTTACGAACACGCTTTCAAGTTAAGCATATTTCTGGGATTGGTTTTCTGCGTACGAAAGAGTTTTAAGAAATCAATGTTTTTATCTACTACACTAATTCACCCCCCCCCCCCCCCCCCCCCCCTCTTAGTGCCAACTTGTTCCTAATACACATTGGTGTATTAATAGCCTTAGCATTGTCCATATTAAATCATTTTAATAGATCTAAAGCATATTTTGTTTGACTAACAAAAAATCTATCACTAAGTTGTTTGATTTGTAAACATAAGAAAAAAGTTAATTCTCCCCATCAAACTCATTTCGAATTCATGGATCATACTATTGGCAAAAGATTCACATAAAGACTCATTTGAAGATCCAAAAATGATATCGTCAACATAAATTTGAACAATGAAAAAGATATTTTTAAAATGTTTACTAAACAATGTAGTATCGACCTTATTGAATCTCGAATTTTGATGATGAAATCAATTGGTAAATTATTTGATCAAATATATATGTTGAGAAAAGTGTGCAGGATTAATGACGATAGCAAACAAGGCATAAAGCAACATGAAGTATCAGAGTCAAGATTGAGATTTCGTTGGGAGTTCAAGAGTTCATCAGAAGTCCGAATATTCGTGGGAAGTTCTATTGGAATTGACCAAGAAGTCCAGGAGCTTGCCAAAGAAGTTTGTCGGAACTCACCAAAAAGATCGTTGTGAAGTCCAGGAGCTTGCCGGGAGTCCTTTGGAACATTGCTGAGAGATCGTCGAATGTTTGCTGGAAGATCACCGGAAGCTCATTAGAAGATTAAAGTGCAATTAAAGTGTGAAAAAAAACTCTTAAGTGTTGGGGTGTTAAAAGTGTTGTAAAAGTGAGAAGAGTCTTCCTCCTCCCTCTCTTTAGCTTTGTGATCATTTAAGAAAAGGTGTGAGGCTTGTAAGGATTATCTCCTAAACCCATTAAAAGGAGAAAGCATTGTAAAGAGGTGGTTGGTTTTTGCCTATTGAAGGAAGACTATTAGTGGAAGCTACTAACCTCAACGGAGGAGGAATCAGAAGTGGATGTAGGTCATAATGACTGAACCATTATAAATTCTGGTGTGTTCATTCCTTACTGCTTAATCTCTTTTATGCATTCAACTTTACTTTATTACAAACTATCCAATCCCATCTTCTCTACTTATTCAAGAAAAATGAAACAGTTTTTGTTGGAATCAAATTTTATCATACGAAGATATAATTTTTTTGCAGCACTAATTCACCCCCCCACACACACCCCCCCATCTTAGTGCCGCTCTTGATCCTAACAATTGGTATCAGAGCAAGGTCACTCTCGGTTTGGTTTGAAACCCAAGAGAGATGGCATTTACTGGCAACCAAAAGGGTCACTCAATTAGAAGTCCACCCATGTTCAATAAGATGGATTACACCTATTGGAAGACTAGAATAAGGATTTTTTCTAATTTCTATGGAACATTATGGGAAATGGCTTTCAAAAGTCTTATCTTCCAATAAATGATTAGAATGAGTTGGAGAAGAAGACTTTCTCTTTAAATGCAAAGGTTATGAATGCTTTGATTTGCGCTTTAGATAAACATAAGTTTAATCGAGTGTCTATTTGTGAAACATCTTTTGATATTTGGCACACACTCGAAATCACTCATGAAGGCACTAGTAGAGTAAAAGAGTCTAAGATAAATCTTTTAGTTTATACTTATAAATTGTTTCGGATGAAGCCAAGTGAAACTATTGTTGACATATATATATGTTTTATAAATGTCGTCAATAGTTTAAAAGCTCTTGGCAAATATTTTTTGAACTTTGGACTTGTTAATAAAATATTGAGATCCCTTCCAAAGAGTTAGGACCCTAAAGTAATGATCATTCAAGAGGTCAAGGATTTGAATAATTTTCCTTTTAAAGAACTTATCGGGTCATTAATGACCTATGAGACGACTTGCAATGCTCATGAAGAGCTTGGGAATAACTTTCTAAAGAACAGGAAGGATATGATACTAAAAACTCATAAAGACCACTTGAAAGAAAATTCAAGTGATGAGGACTATGATGATGACTTAGCACTCTTGACAAAAAAAATTTAAAAAATTCATAAAAAGAAATAAATCTAAAAATGACACTAAAAATAAAGTTTAACCCAAGAAAGAATAAGTCATATGCTACTCACTAATGGCCATCAAAGCGAATGCAAGAAGTTGGGACATTTCAAAAACGAATGTCCCCAAGTGAAGAAGAAATAACTAAAGAAGAAGGAGCTTAAAACAATGTGGGATGATTTGAGTGATTATGAAGACGAAGAATAAAGCAACAAGGAAATCGCTAACTATGTATTAATGGCCATCAAAGATGAAGTAAGTAGTTCATTAGATGCAAATTTATCTTTCGATGAGCTTTTAAGTGCTTTCCATGAATTGTTTGATGAATGTAGAACATTGAGTTGAAAGTATAATTCTTTGAAAAAGGAGCATGCCCTTTTAAATATTGATTTTGAAAAATTTAGGCATGATAATCTTTCTTTGCCTCCATGCACTGAGTGTGAACACTTAGAGGCACTTAACAAGGAAAACTTGCTACTCAAATAAACTTGTTTGATTTGGTAGCAAGTCCTTGAACATGATCCTTACCAATAAGGGTTACATTCATAGAAGAGGCAGAATCGGATTTATGAGTAGCTCTTACCAAAATCCAACCACCTTTGTTAAAGGCCCTACCTTGCATGTGTCACCCCGCATTAAAAGCAACTTTTGTTACAAACTCGGACATGTTGCTTATAAATGTCCATTTAAGAGATATAGTGCACAAAAATTGATTTGGGTTCCTAAAGGAACCATAATGAACTGTATACAAAATGATAAATTGAGTAGATCGATTTTTGATGTACCCAAGATCAAAAGGTTACCTAAAAATTACCCCTTTTGTAGAAATGTTTACTATCACAAGCTAAGAGCAAGAGATAGTACCTTGATAGTAGATGCTTAAGGCACATGACTAGAGATCCATCTAAATTCTCTAAGCTCACTAGCCTAGACAAAGGGTATATCACCTTCAGAGACAACAATAAGGGTAAAATCATTGGTAAAGGAACCATAGGTAACAAATCTAACTTTTTGATTAAAGATGTGTTGTTAATTGATGGTTTAAAGTATAATCTTTCGAGTATTAGTCAATTATATGATAAATGATACGTCATTAGATTTGAATCCAATGCTTGTATTAGTGAACAACCATACAAAAATACCTCTATGATTGTCCTAAAATAAAATAATGTATACACTATTAACATTGATGATCTTTGTAATGAAATGTGTTTTTCACTTTTGAACAACGATGCTTGGCTTTGGCATTGGAGATTAGGTCATGCTAGCATGAAACTGTTGAGAAATCTGGGGGCGACATCACATGTGTAGCGAAAGAACAGAAATATAAAATCTCCAAATTCCCAAATATATGTTCGTAGTCATGCGAAGATTAGTGCACAAAAATCCGCAAAACTTAAAACTGCGTATAAGATAGATTGCATTATCTAGGGAGATCGTATATCCCTGAATCCCGATAGATTTCTAAGAGAGGGTGAAGGAGGTCAATCACCCTCCTCTCTAGTGGTGATCCATACAATAGGGTTGCGACGACGCAACTCAAAACTCCAAGGCTACTATAAGGAGGAGAATAGGAGAAGACAACCAAAAAGGCTCTAGCCTATGAACCATTAATTCCCTCCTATTTATAGAGGTCCCCTATCAACTTAACCATAATGAATCCTACCCTATTGGGTATTGGATCTTCATCCAACTACCAAAGTCTCTTAGATTAGTGGATCTCTATCCAATAATCTCTTATGGGCTCTTATTGGATCTCATCCATAAGATCCAATAATTCATGGGCTTCTTGGATATCCAATAAGATAGGGGCTCCAGTAGATATCTCATATCTGAACTTCTACTCATCGTAACGCCTACCATATGTGTGTTACCCTCTAGGCCCAATATCGAGTTGGCCGTAAGTCATACCTATCAGAACTCCTTTTGGCTTAATGAATTATTATCTCCATAATAATTCACTCGATTCATCGATTGTGGACGTACTAGGCCACTACGCCGTAGTCCCCAAATGATAAAAGAGAATCCAATCCATTAGACCTATCTATCCTCTCGAGTAACCTATGACCGGTATTATTTAAGATTTGTGTTTAAAGGTGAATCGGTCTCATTATCATGATCTCATTATGATCCGATTCCCATTGCACAAATCCATGGACATTATAATATATTCAAGCAACTAGCAATATAAAGTGATAAAATGCCAAAATATAATAAGTAAAAAGTCTGCGTGTCAAATCAGATGTGCCATCACTAACATGATTAGCTTGCAGGGTACTTGTGACTAGCAATCTCTCACTTGACCTAAAGCCAATCACCTATGTGTATGATTCTCATCAGACCCCTGTGATGCTCAAAGACAATTTGAGATAATGGTTTTGTTAGTGGATCTACAATGTTATCTTTGAATAGAACTCTGTCCACTCCTACATCTCCTCGGGTCACGATCTCTCTGATTAGAAGGAACCTCCTCAAAACACTTCTGATGAGACTTAAGTTCCTTCTCTAAAGCATTCGCCCTATTGTTGTCATAATATAAGGGAATCGACTCCTCGCTACCAAGCACGACTCCCGGATCTATGATGAACTTCTTCTTCCAGACTCCCTCCTTTGCTGCCTTTGCTATAGTAATGTACTGCACCTCTATGGTTGAGTCAGCATTAGTATCTTGCTTCGAACTCTTCCAGCTTACTGCTCCTCCATTCAGGGTGAACACGAAACCTGAATTAGACTTACTATCATCAACATTAGACCAGAAACTTGAGTCCAAGTAGCCTTCAACCCTAAGGCTACTACCTCCGTATATTAGTAAAAGATCCTTAGTCCTTCTCAAGTACTTAAAGATACACTTTACTACTTTTTAGTGCTCCTAGTTTGGATCTGCCTGATACTTGCTCGTGACACTCAAAGTATATACTATATTAGGCTTGGTACATAGTATAGCATATATGATAGACTCTATCGCTGAGGCATAGGGTATCATATACATATCTGCCCTTTCGTTAGGAGTCTTTGGGGATATATTCCTATAAAGTTATATCTCATGTCTCATCGGTATAAGACATCTCTTAGAATTTTCGATGCCAAAACTTGTGATAATGGTGTCTATGTACATGGACTGGGATAAGCCAAGCATTCTCTTGGATCTATCTCTATAGATCTGAATCCCCAAGATACAGAATGCTTCCCAGATAAGACCCTAAAGTCTTATCGTAAAAGGAAGAAGAGAAAGGGGATGATCACTTCGAGGGGATCGGCCTCCTTGATCGCTTCGAGGGGATCGGCCTTCCTTGATCGCTTCGAGGGGATCGACCTCCTAGGGTTTGTCAAAAGATAGAATAGTATTTTTCATAGATAACTGAAAAGAAGAAGTTACATCTGTTAGGATCGGAGTGGCACTAAGAGGGGGGGTGAATTAGTGCAGCGGATTAAAACTTCGATTTTAACAAAATCTTTCGTACGATAAGAACGGAACTTGAAAAGTTTAACTTGAAAGCGTATTCTTAAAGTTGCGCAGCAAAGGTAATAAGGAACTAAAGCAGTAAGAAGATTTGCAGTAATGTAAATGACAATAATAAAATGCAAACCAGAGATTACGCCGATTTTAGAGTGGTTCGGTCAAATGACCTACTCCACTTGTGATGCCCCTCTTCGATGAGGCTCCCACCTTCCACTAGCAAATCTCTTGAAATGAAAGGGTAAACACCCCTCTTACAACCTTTTACAAGCAGCTCAACCTCTTACAAATTTTCAATAAGAAAGAAAGAGAACTCTCTAGCAAATTGAAAACAAGACTTGCTAAGACTTTCTAAGACTTTTCTCTCAATCAAAATGCTTCTCAAAAGTTGTAACCTCAGCTGAGATTTGAGGGGTATTTATAGGCCTCAAGAGGATTCAAATTTGGGCTCCAAAATTTGAATTCTCTTTAGGTTCCCGAATGTTGGAGGTGCCACCGCCCAGCCAAGCGGTGCCACCGCCCAACGCTCGGGTGCTGGATGGTGCAACCGCCCAGCCAAGGAGGTGTCACCGCCCAGCTCTCGGGTGCTGGGCGGTGCCACCGCCTGGCTCTCCGATTTCACTGGTTTGGCTTAATTTAAGCCCAAACCATATCTGACTTTGGGCCCAGTTGGCCCTTAACTAGGATATAGGATTATCTCTTAATCCTAATCCTAATTACAAGTGAACTACATAACAAAAACACAACCTAAGCAAGCTTTCAACCGCGAACGTCGAGTCTTGTTTCGGCGAGCTTTCCGACGAGCTTCTTCCGACGGACTCCCATCAAGCTCCCGATCTTGTGATGACTTTAACGAGTAGCCGAGCCTTCTCGGTGATCTCCGTGAACCTCCGACGATCTCTTCGGCGAACTTCCGAAAATTCTGATAGGTTCCCGATTTCTTCTCGGTTGGTTCCGGCAACATCTCCGACGATTCTTCGGACTCTTAAACGTCCATCGATCTTGACTCCGGTATTCTTGCTTTGTGTTTTCTGGTTATCGTAGTTAATCCTGCACACTTAACTCAACAATATGGATTAGATCAATTAACCCATCAATTGATTTTATCATCAAAATCCGAGATTCAACAACATCCTTCTTTATAGAGTTCTGACTTCAGCTAAACTAAACAGACTTAATAAATATGTAGAAAATAAATATACAGAAAATAAAATTAAAGCACAAAAAATAAAAGGAAAAATAAAAGGATCCTAACAATCCCGCCTCCTTCAATTCAGCCTTGTCCTCAAGGCTGAGCAGCATCAAATTCTGGAAACTTCTCCTTTAACATGCTGTAGGACTCCCAAGTGGCATCTTCCTTTGGTAAGTTGGCCCATTGCACTAGCACTTTAGTTACAGGATATCTGCGATACATTACAACTCGTCGATCAAGTATGGCTTGTGGTTGAGCTTGAACTTTCCCAGTAGTAGAAGTGTCCGGCAAATGGCACTACACTATTGCATCTTCACCCAATTTCCATTTAGGCATGCAATATAAAAGACTGGATGTATTTTAGAGCTACCAGGCAAATCCAAGCGGTAGGCAACTGGTCCAATGCATTCTAATACCTTATAAGGCCCAAAAAACCGAGGAGATAGCTTCATGGAAGATCGGACCTTTATGGAAGTTTGCTTGTAGGGTTGAAGACGAAGGAAAACCCAATCACCAACAGTAAATTCTCGTTCACTTCGGTGTTTATCAGCTTGTTGTTTCATTGTTGCTTATGCAGCTATGAGGTTATTCTTTAAAAGCTGAATGATCTTATTTCTATCCATCAATTCATTATCCACTTGATCAACTTTAGAAGAACCGGGTACATATTTTGTAATTGTAGGTGGGGGTTGACCATAAACTGCTTCAAAAGGAGTCATTTTAATAGAAGAATGGTAAGAGGTATTATACCACCACTCTGCCCAAGGAAGCCATTTGACCCATTCCTTCGGCTTGTCGCTAGTAAAGCATCGGAGGTAATTTTCTAGGCACCTGTTTACTGTTGAGTCTCGTATTTTGATGATGAAACCAATTGATAATTGTGTTTATGTTTTAATCTGTGTTTTGAGTGATGTAGGATGCTTCAATCAGGATGAGACAATTAAAGCAGGAAAAATCATGTTGTGCCAAAGGAACATGTCAGAAGATTAGACGTCGGGCCAATGGATCGGTCAACGTATTGACAGAAGGCTTCGGGCCGTGGACTTGGGCATCGGGTCAAGAAGAGCGAGTCAACTGACCGATTGGGCAATAGGCCGCAGGAGAGGACGATGCGCCGAAGAATCGGACAAAGCATCGAGGGACCAATGACATGCCGGACAACTTGGTTAATTGCTTAGGAATAATTGTCTCGATCAAAGTTTTGTTTTACATGTGCAGGATTAACTACGATGGATGTAAGACATGCAGTAAGAGTTACGCCGGAGTCAAGACTATGATCACGTTAGGAGTTCGAGAGTTCGACGGAAGTCCGGACGGTCGTTGGAAGTTCTATAGGAACAAATCTGAGAAGTCTAGGAGCTTGCCAAAAGAAGCTCGTCGGAACTTGCCAAGTGGATCATCGCAAGTCCAGGAGTTTGCCGGAAGTCCGTCGGAGCATCGCTGGAGGTTCGTCGGATGTTCGCCGGAAGCTCGCCGGAAGAAGCGATTGACGGACCAAGAGCAAGCTGTAGTAAATGTCTTAAGAATTGTCATAGTCAGCATGTAGATTAAGTTAGGAATGGGAGGTGATCCCATTAACTTAATCTAGGGGCAATTGGGCCCTTGACAGACCCAAATTGGGCCGAATGGATCAACCCATTCGGACCAGAATTCTTACTAGGCAGTGGCACCACTAGGGTCGACGGTGGCACCGCCCAGGAGAGGGTCTCCCAGGAAAGCTAGGCAGTGCAACTGCCCCAGGCAGGCGGTGGCACCACTTGGGCTCAATCTCCGAGCGAGACTAGGCGGTGCAACCGCCCCTGACAAGCGGTGGCACCGCCAGGGCTTAGTCTCCGAGCGAGACTAGGCGGTGCAACCGCCCCTGTCAGGCGGTGGCACCGCCATGAGGCTCAGTCTCCGAGCTCTGCCAAGCGGTGCAACCGCCCCTAACAAGCGATGGCACCGCCCAAAGGCTCAGTCTCCGAGCTCTGCCAAGCGGTGCAACCGCCAGACCCCGGAATTCCGGGAGATGACAGTTTTGAGCTCGGAATTCAAACTGGTTTGGAGCCTATAAATACCCCTCCCATCCCTGGGTAAAATACACAAGCACAGAGAGATTAAAAGAGAGAAAACGCTATTGCAATCTCTAAAATTTCCCTCCTCTAGCTTAAGTGTTAGAATTCTGTTTAAGAGAGGAGAGTGAGTGCTTGTAAGGGTTGTCTCCTAAACCTAGTAAAAGGAGAAGACGGGTGTAAGAAGGAGATTGCTCTTCACCTAGTAAAGGAAGATCGTTAGTGGATGCCAATGGCCTCGACGGAAGAGGAATCGGAGGAGTGGATGTAGGTCACGATTGACCGAACCACTATAAACTCTCGTCTTCTCTGGTTTGCATTTACTTTGAGCATCTTATCTTTACTGCAAACCTCCTTAGTAGCTTATTGCCTTCTGCTCATTTACAAATGTGTTTCTTAGTTAAGTATTTTCCGAATCGGCATTAAGACGAAAATCGGTTTTATCATACGAACATCATATTTCAGTTTGCGCTTTCATTCTGATCTCTATCTTAACTGCAAACTGCCTTCCTTACTTTACTTCAAATATGTTTTCGTAAGCTTTCAAAGTTATTATCTGCACGAAATGACTTTTACGTCGGAATCGGATTTCAACGTATGAACGTAGTTTTAATCGTCGAAAGTTTTCCGCTGCACTAACTCACCCCCCCCCCCCCCCCTCTTAGTGCCCTTGATCCTAACATTTACCACTTTAGTTTGCCCATCTATTTGTGGATGATAAGTAGTGCTCATAGTCAGCTGAGTACCTTGTAAATGAAAAAGTTCTGTCAAGAAGGAGCTAGTAAAAATCTTATCTCTGTCACTAACAATGGAACGAGGACTCCCATGTAATTTAACTATGTTTTCCACAAAAATACGAGCAACACTTGCAATAGTATAAGGATGTCGTAAAGCACAGAAATGAGCATACTTTGTAAGTCTATCCACAACTACAAGTATAGTACTCTTCCCTTGAAATGATGGGAGACCGTCAATGAAATCCATGGATATGTCGGTCCAAGTAGCATCAGGAATAGGGAGGGGCTGTAGTAAGCCTGGGGTGGCTACTATCTCACTTTTGTGACGTTGGCAAACATCACATTCAGTAACAAATTTCTTGATAAAATTTTTTATACCTTTCCAGTAAAAAAGTTGTCGAACTCACTTATAAGTGCAGAGAAATCCTGAGTGACCAGCAATTCGTGATGAATGGAACTCCTTCAGAATTATTGCCTGGTAAGAAGAATGTGGGGCAACCACTATTCGGCCTTTATAGTGCAAGTCCACGGAATCCCAACTATAATTTGAGATAGAACCTAAGGCTTCTTCCAATTTTTTAATGATGCTTTTGATCTCAGGATTATTTGACCATTCCCTTCTGATAACTTCCAAAGTCTCATAAATAGGAATAGAAATAGCTACTAGTTCAGCTTTTTCTAGAAGGCGTGAGAGGGCATCTGCTACTAAATTCTCACTCCCCTTTTTATAAATAATCTCATAATCAAATCCCAGTAGTTTTGTGACCCATTTCTGCTGCTCTGAAGAAGAAATCTTTTGCTCTAGAAAATATTTGAGGCTTTTGTGATCAATGCGTATTTGAAATCGTCGACCAATTAGGTAGGGTCTCCATTTTGTGACTGCATGTATTATGGCTAGCATCTTCTTATCATAAATAGATAAACTCAAATGGGAAGGGGAAAGAGCCTTACTAGCATAAGCGACAGGTCAACCTTCCTACATTAATATAGCCCCTATTCCAGCTCCAGAAGCATCAGATTCAATCACAAACATCTTATTAAAATCGGGTAGAGCAAGCACGGGTGTAGTAGTCATTGCAGTTTTTAAGAATTGAAATGACTGAGTTGCCTCTTCTGACCATCTGAATGCATTTTTCTTTAGAAGTGACGTCAAGGGGGCACTAATTTTGTCATAATTCTTCACAAACTTTGATTGACTTTGGAATTGTCCAGTCTGTCATCACTTGGATTTTTTAAGGATCAACTGTAACACCCTTTTGAGATATGACATGGCCGAGGTACTCAACCTCAGGTTGCCCAAAACTGCACTTGGATTTCTTGACAAAAAGACCATGCTCACGAAGAATATTAAAGACAATTCGTAAATGTAATAAATGACTTTCTAGGGAATGATTGTATATTAAAATATCATCAAAGAAAACCAAAACAAACTTATGGAGATGAGCCTGAAATATGTCATTCATTAAACTCTGGAAGGTAGAGGGCACATTGGTTAACCCAAAAGGCATTACTAGAAACTCATAATGGTCGTTATGTGTCCTGAAGGCAGTTTTCTGAACATCCCTTTCATGTACTCTGATTTGATGATAGCCCGATCGTAGGTCCAATTTAGTGAAGACCTGAGCTCCTCCCAATTCATCCAATAGTTCATCCACTACTGGAATAGGATATTTATCTTTCATTGTAATATTGTTAAGTGCTCGATAGTCGACACACATCTGCCATGAGCCATCCTTCTTTCTGACTAGTAAGACTGGGGAGGAATATGGGCTAACACTAGCTCGTATAACTCCTGTTTTGAGCATCTCTGTGACAATCCTCTCTATCTCTGCCTTTTGAAAATGTGGATATCTATAGGGTCGGACATTGGTTGGTGCCTTCTCAAGTAATAGTGGGATCCAATGATCATGACATCTAAGAGGTGGAAGTCCGTGTGGCTCTGTAAATATCTGAAAACTCTGTTAGCAATGATTCAATATTTCCAACCGGAATGTTTACTATCATTTCCTTTTCAAGGTTATGCAATTGCACAAAAAATCCCATGTGTGTCTTCCGAAGGACCTGTTCCATCCGATGGCTAGTGATAGTTGTAACCTTACCTCCCCATCTTCCTTTGAGAGTCACCTGTCTTCAATTAATATAGAACTTCATAATTAGTTTAGAAAAATTCCAGGAGACATCACCTAGGGTTGATAGTCATTCAATTCCGAGCACTACTTCATAGTCTTCCAAGGGTAATAAAAAGAAATCCACAAATAACTCTTGACCTTGCAAAATTAGTTTTAGCTTTGAGCACTTGCTGTCACAAGTTAAAATCCGTCTATCAATGACCTTGACTTCAAATTTGTAACACTCGATGTGGTAAGCTAATCGGGCTACAATTTTCCTATCTATAAAATTATTAGTGCTACCCGTATCAATCAAGAAGGTGACAGACTAGTGTTTTAGAGTTCCCCCAATTTTCATAGTTTGTAGATTAGAGTAACCGGCCAATGCATGCACTGTATATGTGATGGCTTCAACATCATCATCGGTTTCCACTTCTTCATGATCGGAATCTGATACTTCTACTTCCGGTTCCTCCTCGATCGGTTCAATCATCAAAAGTCTTCCTTGTTTGCATCGATGCTCCTTACTCCACTTTTCATTGCAATGCTAGCACAAACCCTTCGCTAACCTTTCTTTGAGTTCTTCTCGAGTTAGTCTGCTAGTGTTATGGTTTCGACTAGGAGTAGATGAGGTAGGTTGCCTGCTAATCACCCGTTTATTGGCACCTCTGTTTCGACGATATTCCACACTGATTTTTTCTTCATGTAGGCATGCAAATGAAATCGCAGCCATCATAGTGCGGGGTTGACGAGCCTTAACCTCGCACTGGATCTCGGGAATAAGCCCTTCAATAAATGTACCCATAAGTTATCGTTCTAACCAATCTCTAGCTTGGTTGGATAATCTTTCAAATCTACTCTGATATTCTAATACTGTAGAAGTCTGACGAATTTTGGCAAGTTGGCCATCAACATTTTTATATTCGGATGGGCCAAAGCGAACAAGATGCCCTCTTTTGAACTGCTCCCACGAAGGAACTCCATGACAAGTTTCATACCAATCATACCACTGGATTGTATCTCCATCGAGCTAAATTGAGGCCACTTCTACCTTGGATTCTTTTGGGGTTCTATGAAAACGAAAATTTTTTTCCGCCCTAGAGATCCAACTGGTCAGATCCCCATCTTCCCATCGTGGAAATTCTACCCTGATATGTGGGTAGTGTGTGTCACCATCCTGGAGCCCTTTTCCTATATCTCTTGATCTATTCAACGTAGAACTGGAGCTCCCATCTTATTGAAACCCGCTAAAGTGCTCCAACAAACTCTTTTTGAAATCATGAAGAGTTTCTTGTAGCCGACTCTCAATTCTAGTTTCCAACGCTTCTATTTGTGCCTTCACTGAGTTATCGACAGCCATTACGTACGATTGCAAGTCGTCAATCCCCAGTTCTTGTTTCTGATGTCTAGTCAAGGGCATCTGCACAATAGCTGGGCAGTAGTAGCGACGGTGGCGACAGCCGGCATTCGCAGCAGCAAGGGGACCCACGTGACTGTGGTGCGGCTAGAAACAGGGGCAGCAAGGTGAGTTGCATGTGCTCTATTTCGGTTATAAGGAATGCAGGGCAAGGTGGAGCGGTGGCTAGGAGGCGAGCAGCGGTCGTCGCACGGTGGCCCGTAGTGGTGATGGGTCGGTTGGGCGGCGACAGTGCTCGAGGGGAAGAGGAGTGCTGGAGGAGGCACGGCTGGTGGAGGCGCGGCTGGAAACAAGGGCAGCAGCGGTGAGTTGCCCTGTTTCGATCGCCATGAGGAGGGGGGCAATCGGCAACTGCGGCTGCGACCCTGGGGGAGGGGGGGGGGGGGCACGATGGTAGGGAAGTTAGGGCAGCATCGTCGATAGTATCAACGACGAAGGAGTGGTCCGCCGGTAGGGAAACGACGCTAGTAGTCCTTCTCGCTCGAGCGAGATGGGGAAGCGAGGAGGAGAGGTCACCGGTTGGGGGGGCAGCAGCGACGTTGGTCGATCGACCGGGAAGCAGCGCCGATAGTGGGAAGGAGGCAGCAAAGGTCGCTATAGGGCGCTGTCATGAACAAACTTCTAAATAGGATGTTTAATGTAATGCTTATGCATATCCGTGTCTTTTGGTATGTTCATATTTTGCCTAGCATGTAGAGGGACAGCCGAAGGCTTAATAGTCCCATTTTAGTTGGGTTTGGTGGTCATTTTAGGCTTGTTAATAAAGGTTGTGTCATGTGGACACTTGTGAGAAATTTTTGATTTATAATGGACCATTTTACCCTTTGTTGTGCAACTGTTCAAAGCTTGTAAAGTCTGTTTGTAATTTGCATTGTCTATGAAGTGTTTTCAGAAATGTTTGCTTGTGGATCCCGAATGAGGCGTTTTCTCTAACCCGTTCTCTCTTTTGTGGGTCCTAAGGGACAAGGGAGGCTTCGGAGAGGCTGACCTTTGTGGACGGACACGCAAGGGTACCGCACGACTTAGGCAAAACCAACTAAGTCCGTGATAGATGGCATTAGAGCGGGACAAGCACTCATAGAAACACTTAGCATGCAAATGTGGGGGGGACCTAGCGGGGCTGCGTTGTGGGCAGTCAGCACACGCACGACCATTTGGGGGAAAATGGGTATGGAGATGTAGGGAAAAGGAGTCGCTCGGAGGAGCGGGCATCTAAGATTGGCATTCAGAGGAATGGCTAACCCTTCGCGCAAGAGGCACCACGAGAATAGGCAAGCTTGGAAGAATGCGGAGCGCACAAAGGTTGTGATGGCTAAGTTTCAGCTACGGCTCAACGTTGACAACTATACTTGATGGTGCTTAAGGCAAGCGAGGTGCTTGGTAAAGGATGAGACCATGCAAGGTGGAATGAGTTGCTCAACGACCGAAAGAGTTATGCAAAGCTTACAGAGGTGAGGGGAATTGCCATCTCGAAGAATTTGGTACTCTTGCATGGGCTTGTATGCGGACGATGGAATGTTCATGGCCATCCCAAGGCAACCGAAACTCGGCACCATAGAGCATTGAAACTTTCTCTTCGGCATGTGAAGGATACGTCCATAGGAGGCTGAAGTGTGCAATGAGTTTAGCATGATACTAGGCCTTGAGTGGTGCAGCGGGGGCTGTATTGATGTGGAGTCGCAATCTAGCAAGTGCGTTTGCAGGAGGCAGAACAATGCACAGTTTGTTCAGCAGATCGGAGTAGCCCATGGGGATGGTGGTCTCCAAAATGAAGAGAGATGTTGCCCCAATGGGACAGTTATCCAAGAGGGATAAGTCTCGGCTCTCCAGAGGGAGAATCATGTAGGACAGACTTCACATGTTGAGGAGTACCTCAACAAACAACAACTCCATGAAGCTCAATGGACTAAGCAAGCAGCGAGGAGTCGTCGCATGATCTCGCTCGAGAGAATGCATTGGTGGATGCATTACGAGATCAAGTGGGGGAGCGACCCAAAGCAACACAAATGAAGGCACACTTGGAGTCGATATGGAGATCGGACTCAAGGGAGGGCTGACCCGTGGAATGGTGGGCGCGAAGGCCACCATCAACTCAATGCAAAAACGAGGAGCGGAGCAACTTGGGTGTAACTTGGTGAAGTACCCAAGCCGCATGAAGGGAGATAGCATAGAAGATGGAATATAGAGCGGAGGCACAGTGCTTTCCTTGGATAGAGGTCAAGGACATCAACTCTTGCAGAGGCAAGAGCAGGATCATGTTGTTCCATGGGTCATTCATTCTGACAGAGCGGACTCATCTTACATGGTGCCAAAGACGAATGGAACTTTTCGGCACATGCATCTTATCTCATAAAAGCATTAAGTTGGGTTCAAAAGGCCTTAGCACGGGGCAAGAGGACGCAGAGGCGGGTACTCTTGAAGAATATACCACAGTGTTACCATTCAAGTTGCCATGAAGGAAGCGGTGCGCAGTGAAGATTATGCTGGTAGGGGCAGAGGCTCAGGATCTAGACAATGGTGCACTAATTGTAGCGAAGCCGGGGGACTTTGGGAGCTACTAGGCGAGAGACTGTCCTAGAGTGGTGCTTCATCTAGGTGTGACCCAAGAGTGGGTGGATGAAGGTCGATTGCCAAAGGAGCGAACAAAATCGAAGGTGGAAGAGACCCTACGATGTATTGGCAGAGGCCACACATGGAGGGATCACAATTCGAGTTCATCCCACATGGATCAGAATGCAATAGAGATGTCACCAGGGGGCAACATGGTGCAGCGGATCATGGTGGAACAGTTCGTGGCAATGCGATACACACGACAGCTTGTCCCGTGAGGGACTAGATCATACGAAGGTATGATCGGGAGCTATTGGAAGCTCCAATTCGGTGAATAACATGACGACAAGAAGGGCTATGGATTCAAGGAGTGAAGGCCATGGTACCGCAGAGGCGGGTCTTCTATGCGTGCATCGAATTTTGCATCGGATGAAAGCCTTGGTCATCAGCATATAGGGGATGTGTTCCACCAAGGGAAAAGTTTGAATGCAAGTACCAGTGAGTCCCATGGGAGGGATTTGATCATGCAGAGGTATGATTAAAGCAGCTGGAGAGTTCGACTGCTCCAGAGCCCATATTCGCTTAAGGGAGCCTGACAAGTCAGAGGACAATGTCGAGTAAGCGAACGTTGCTACCAAGGAAGCTAAGGAGAACAGAATTGGTGCAAACCCTACAACGTGATGGCAGAAGCCATGCATGGGAGTTGTAGTCTGTCTTTCCATCGACCAAAGGGAGCTGCTTGGAGAACACAGAGGTGTTGAAGCTGTTGAATCTCGTATTTTGATGATGAAACTACTTGATATATGTTTATGATTTAATTTACATTTTGAGTGACGCAGGATGCTTCGATCATGATGAGACAATTAAAGTAGGAAAATCATGTTGTGCTGGAGGAACACGTCAGAAGATTGGACGTCGGGCCGGTGGATCGGTCGACGTATCGACAGAAGGCTTCGGGCCGTGGACTTGGGCATCGGGCCAAGAAGAGCAAGTATTGTACTAAGGATATCAGAGTTGCGGAGTCAACTGGCCGATTGGGCAATAGGCTGCAGGAAAGGACGATGCACCGAAGAATCGGACGAAGCGTCGAGGGACCAATGACATGCCGGACAACTTGGTTAATTGCTTAGGATTATTTGTCTCAATCGAAGTTTTGTTTTAAGTGTGCAAGATTAACTACGATGAAAGTAAGATATGCAGCAGGAGTTCCACCGGAGTCAAGATAATGATCACGTTGGGAGTTCGAGAGTTCGACGGAAGTTCGGACAGTCGTCGGAGGTTCTGCGGGAATAAATCCGAAAAGTCCATGAGCTTGCCAAAGAAGCTCGTCGGAACTCGCCAAGTGGATAGTCGCAAGTCCAGGAGTTTCCCGGAAGTCCGCAGGAGCATCACCGAGGGTTCATCGGATGATCGACGGAAGTTCGCCGGAAGCACGCTGGAAGAAGCGATTGACGCACCGGAGCAAGTTGCAGTAAATGTCTTAAGAAATATCGTAGTTAGCACAATGATTAAGTTGGAAATGAGAGGTGATCCCATTAACATAATCTTGGGGCAATTGGGCCCTTGAAAAACCCAAATTGGGCCGAATGGATCAACCTATTCGAACCCTGATTTCTGGCAGGAGGTGCAACCGCCCAAGCCAGGAGGTGGCACCGCCTGGGCTAAGTCTCCGAGCGAGATTGGGTGGTGCAACCGCCCCAGCCAGGAGGTGGCACCGCCTAAGCTCAGTCTCCGAGCGAGACTGGGCGGTGCAACCTCCCTTGACAGGAGGTGGCACCACTTGGGCTCGGTCTCCGAGTACTATCTAAGCGGTGCAACTACCTCAGTCAGGAGGTTGCACCGCCGGAGCTCGGTCTTCGAGCTCTGGCAGGAGGTGCAACCGTCCCTGACAGGAGGTGGCACCACCTAGAGGCTCAGTCTTCGAGCTCTGCCAGGCGGTGCAACCGCTCCAGTCAGGAGGTGCAACCGCCAGATCCCGGAATTCCGGGAATTGACAGTTTTGAGCTCCAAATTTGAACTGGGTTGGGGCCTATAAATACCCCACCCATTCAGCACCGAAACAGCAAGAAACTAACACCGAAATCCTGATCTTGTTCTGTGATTTTTAGAGCTCAAAATTGTTGTAAAGGCCAAAAGTTCTTCTTCCTCTTTTCTTCCAAGTTCTGAGCTATAAAGAGAGGAGAGAAAATTCTGTAAGGGTTGTCTCCTAGGCCCGTCAAAAGGAGTGAAATAGTAAAAGGGTGGTTGGCCTTCGCCTATTGAAGGAAGGCCTCTAGTTGACGTCGGTGACCTCGTCGGTGGTGGAAGCCAAAAGTGGAGTAGGTCAAGATTGACCGAACCACTCTAAATCTTGGTTTGCATTTACTTTGAGCATATTATCTTTACTGCAAACCTCCTCTAAAGTTTATTGCTTTCTGCACATATACGATCGGGTTTCTAGCTTGGCACTTTCCGAATCAGCGTTTAGACGTAAATCTATTTTTTCGTATGATCATCATATTTCAGTTTGCGTTTACGTTTTGATTTCTATCATAACTGCAAACTACCTTTATATCCTTGCTTAAATTGCATCTCACCTAATCAAGTGATTTACGGATCAGCATTTAGACGTAAATCAGTTTCTTCGTGTGAATATCATATTTCAGTTTGCGCCTACTATCGGATTTGAATCATAACTGCAAACTGCATTTATATCTTTGCGGCATCTCGCTTAAACAAAAGTTAAAGTGATTTACGAATCGGCTTTCTTACCGAAATCACTTTTAACAAACGAACACAGTTTTTATCGTAAAAGGTTTTCCGCTGCACTAATTCACCCCCCCCCCCCCCCCCCCCTCTTAGTGCTCTTGATCCTAACAATTGGTATCAGAGCCCGATATTTCTCATTTCAGATTTACACCCGAGAGAATTGGCTCTTCATGGCTTTCAAGAGGGCTTATTGGTTGTTCGTCCACCGTTGTTTAACGGATTGGACTACACTTATTGGAAAACTCGAATGAGAGTTTTCTTGATTTCTATGAATTTGGATTTATGGAATATCATTGAAAATGATTTTCAACTTCCCTCCAAACCGATGAACGAATGGTCGGATTTGGAGAAGAAGTATTTTTCTTTAAACGCAAAGGCTATGAATGCCTTATTTTGCGCTTTGGACAAAAACGAGTTCAATCGGATTTCTACGTGCGAAACGGCTTTTGACATTTGGCGAACACTTGAAATCATGCACGAGGGAACTAGTAGAGTCAAAGACTCGAAAGTTAACATTTTATTGCATGATTTTGAGCTTTTTCGAATGCAACCAAGCGAGACTATAGGTGACATGTACACTCGTTTCACGAATATCGTCAATAGTTTAAGAGCTCTTGGAAAATGTTTTTTGGATTTTGAACTTGTAAACAAGATTTTGCGTTCTCTTTCTAAGAAGTGGGATTTAAATGTAACTACAATACAAGAAGCTAAAAACCTAAACAACCTACCACTTGAAGAACTAATTGGTTCATTGATGACATATGAAATGGTGCACAATGCACATGATGAATATGATGAACAAAACCACCTTCCAAAGAACAAGAAGGATTTGGAACTCCGGACAAATGAATACCACTTGAGCGATGGCTCAAGTGATGAGGATAATGATGAACTTGAACTTCGAACACTAAATCTTAATAAGTTTATTAAACAAAAATCTAAAATAAATAATAAACTTCAACGAAGGAAGAGGCCAAAGAAGAAACACAAAGTGGGATGAATCGAGCTCCTCTGAAGACGAGGAGAAATTCAAGAAAGGCGAGGTGGCAAACTATGCCTTAACCACTTTCAATGATGAGGTAATCGAAATCCCCCTAATTTATTTTGAAATTACTTGATGCTCTCATGATGTATTTTCTTTTTTAGTTTAGAATTAATTTTCTTAAAAATTACATGTTAAAAAAAAAAAAGATAATTATGATCATGCCAAGTAATTTTGAAAATAATAATATTGCATATTTTATGATAAATAAATAAAATTATTTTGATTGAAAATATGAAATCATGGTTAAGAAGTAATAATGTGTATTACGTTGATTTCCATTGCTATTTCTCGATTTTGATTAAAAAAAAAATCATGTTTGATTTGATGAAATGCATAATGATATCTTGATTAACAATTTTATGCATGAGATTTTAAGCTATACATGATGATAAGCATGTGTTATTTTCATGATGGTATTTGAAAAACTATGACAAAAATGTGCTCGAATACATGAACTTGTTAAGATTATTTTTTGGACTTTCTTGATTCAATGTTCAAATCACTTAATTGCCATGATGATTTTACACTATTACATGCCTTAATAACTTGTTGGAAATTATGTGTTTTGGATACAAAATTTTTATGATCATGAGCATGTTTTACCTTCATGATTGAACTTGAAAATCTATAGCAAAATCTTGTCCGAATGCATGAAAGTGTTAATTTTATTTTCGGATTCGCTTAACAATTGATCCTCATTGATATCTTTCATTGATATGATAAATTATCATCTCATATCGCATAATTATATCATGCTTTGCGATTGTATCATGTGATCTTTGCTGAATTTTCACATTGATATTCTTCATGACATGATTTCTTTGCATTGTTGTCTTGTATGTTTCATGTGATAATATGAATACATGAAACACTTATGATATGATTTTTATGCAATTCCTTGTATTCATGAAATATTTATCTCATCACCTAATAATTCTTCTTGATATTCCTTATGTGATGATAAGAATACATGAAATATTCATTAATTTGTTTTGATGTATACAAATAAGAAGTTTCGATCATGTATGGTAGGATGTAATTTGACAAATTTGGTACCATCATGTTGCAAAATAAATGATGATTAGGAATCATGCATTAATGATGATTGTATATTTTATGATTTGGCATGATGCATGCAATGATGAAATATTCATGAATTTGAAATGATGCATGCAATACTTGTGACAATGATGTACATGATGTATTGCATATGATATGTATCATGAATGCTTTAAATGATGAATGTTTGGTATCATGATCAACATGTTGATAAATGCTTAAAAATTTTAATGTTTGAGTATCATGTATGATATACCCATTAATGATGATTGATTTATTTTTCGATATCATGCATGAAAAATAAGGCTTTTGAAATTATATACGTTTTAATTTGAAAATATAATGATGCACAAATAAAATTGATACTTACCTTTGTCATAATCTGAAAATTGAAAAAAATGTCTTCCCTTCTTTTTGACAATGACAAAGGAGGAGCAAGAATTTCTAGTGTGGACATCATGAAAAGAGGCAAACTAGCTAGCTTACACAATTCAAGATGAAAGCAAAAATTACACTCCTCTAAAGAGAAGATGCAAATGTAACACTTGCCAAATTGTTTGCTTGCCTCATGTAAAACATTATCTCTTGCTAGTTTGGCATTTTGCTAGCTTGCACTTTGCAAAGAAAGCAAAAATGACACTTCTCAAAAGAGAAGAAAGAGCTGTTTATCTTGAACATCACAAGCTTGCCAAACAAAAATTGTAAACGTGCTATCTTGTATGCTGTAAAACTAGCATATCTAAAACTTGATAGCTTGAATGTTCTAAGCATGATATAACATTTGCTAAAATTTTTGGCTTCAAAACTGCATGATGATAAAACTTGATATTATGTTTTTCATGCAATAAGTTAAACTAATATTCCAAACACAAGAATAGTTGGACTTCTCCTTTTTGTTGATGACAAAGGGGGAGAAGTATGATGTTATGCATAAGTTTATGCATAAGTTCATGATGACGTGTTGCAAGTATTCATGATGAATATTGCAATGACTTGAATTCAGTTTGAATTCAAGGTTCTATCAATATGGCATATTGATAGGGGGAGTTTGTTTAAACTCCGGGAGTTAAGTTTAACTCCGTCATCAAGTGGTTGTCATCATCAAAAAGGGGGAGATTGTTGAATCTCGTATTTTGATGATGAAACTACTTGATATATGTTTATGATTTAATCTGCATTTTGAGTGACGCAGGATGCTTCGATCAGGATGAGACAATTAAAGCAAGAAAATCATGTTGTGCCAGAGGAACATGTCAGAAGATTGGACGTCAGGCCGGTGGATCGGTCGACGTATCGACAGAAGGCTTCGGGCCGTGGACTCGGGCATCGGGCCAAGAAGAGCAGGTATTGTGCCAAGGATATCGGAGTTGCGGAGTCAACTGGCCGATTGGGCAATAGGCTGTAGGAAAGGACGATGCGCCGAAGAATCGGACGAAGCGTCGAGGGACCAATGACCGGACAACTTGGTTAATTGCTTAGGATTAATTGTCTCAATCGAAGTTTTATTTTAAGTGTGCAGGATTAACTACAATGAAAGTAAGATATGCAGTAGGAGTTGCGCTGGAGTAAAGACAATGATCACGTTGGGAGTTCGAGAGTTCGACGGAAGTTCGGACAGTCGTCGGAGGTTCTACGGGAACAAATCCGAGAAGTCCATGAGCTTGCCAAAGAAACTCGTCCGAACTTGCCAAGTGGATTGTCGCAAGTCCAGGAGTTTGCCGGAAGTCCGCAGGAGCATCACCGAGGGTTCATCGGATGATCGACGGAAGTTCGCCGGAAGCTCGCCGGAAGAAGCGATTGACGCACCGGGCAAGTTACAGTAAATGTCTTAGGAAATATCGTAGTTAGCAAAATGATTAAGTTGGAAATGGGAGATGATCCCATTAACTTAATCTTGAGGCAATTGGGCCCTTGAGAAACCCAAATTGGGCCGAATAGATCAACCCATTTGGACCCTGATTTCTGGCAAGAGGTGCAACCACCCAAGCCAGGAGGTGGCACCGCCTAGGCTCAATCTCCGAGCGAGACTAGGCGGTGCAACCACCCCAGCCAAGAGGTGGCACCGCCTGGGCTCAATCTCCGAGCGAGACTGGGCAGTGCAACCTCCCCTGACAGGAGGTGGCACCGCTTGGGCTCGGTCTCCGAGCACTGGCTGAGCGGTGCAACCGCCTCAGTCAGGAGGTTGCACCACCAAAGCTCGGTCTTCGAGCTCTGGTAGGAGGTGCAACCACCCCTAACAGGAGGTGGCACCGCCCAAAGGCTCAGTCTTCGAGCTCTGCCAGGCGGTGCAACCGCTCCAGTCAAGAGGTGCAACCGCCAGATCCCGGAATTCTGGGAATTGACAGTTTTGAGCTCCAAATTTGAACTGGGTTGGGGCCTATAAATACCCCACCTATTCAGCACTGAAACAGCAAGAAACTAACACCGAAATCCTGATCTTGTTTTGTGATTTTTACAGCTCAAAATTGTTGTAAAGGCCAAAAGTTCTTCTTCCTCTTTTCTTCCAAGTTCTGAGCTGTAAAGAGAGGAGAGAAAATTCTGTAAGGGTTGTCTCCTAAGCCTGTCAAAAGGAATGAAACTGTAAAAGGGTGGTTGGCCTTCGCCTATTGAAGGAAGGCCTCTAGTTGACGTCGGTGACCTCGTCGGTGGAGGAAGCCAAAAGTGGAGTAGGTCAAGATTGACCGAACCACTCTAAATCTCGGTTTGCATTAATTTGAGCATATTATCTTTACTGCAAACCTCCTCGAAAGTTTACTGCTTTCTGCGCATATACGATCGGGTTTCAAGCTTAGCACTTTCCGAATCAGCGTTTAGACGTAAATCTATTTTTTCGTACGATCATCATATTTCAGTTTGCGTTTACGTTTTGATTTCTATCATAACTACAAACTACCTTTATATCCTTGCTTAAACTGCATCTCGCCTAATCAAGTGATTTACGGATCAGCATTTAGACGTAAATCAGTTTCTTCGTGCGAATATCATATTTCAGTTTGCGCCTACTATCGGATTTGAATCATAACTGTAAACTGCATTTATATCTTTGCTGCATCTCACTTAAACAAAAGTTAAAGTGATTTACGAATCAACTTTCTTACCGAAATTACTTTTAATGAACGAACGCAGTTTTTATCGTAAAAGTTTTTCCGCTGCACTAATTCACCCCTCCCCTCTTAGTGCTCTTGATCCTAACAGAAGTAGGGGGTCGAAAGGGGCGAGGAAGCGATGACGAGTCTAGAGGGACTTAGCTACCTAAAATCAAGCATCAATTAGAATGGAGGTGGACTCGGAGGAGTGCCACAGAGGCATATCTACTGATTGTGAAGAAAAGGGATGCAGATACGAGGCGACGAATAGTAGTGTCATGGGCATGGTAGTGTCATGGTACCGCGGAGGCGGGACTTCCATGAAAGTCATTGATCCCTTACTCTCATGGAGGGAGAGCGCTTGGTCGTGAAAGGGGCCGAGGAGGTGGAGCTTACAGAGGCAAACTTCAAGTACCGAGACAAGGCTGAAGGGCAGAGGCCAAGGAACTTCGTAAGACCGGTGTCAATGAGCTTCTCATCAAGATAGCCAAAAGTGAAGGATTTTGGGTCATGCAAGAGTGCATGACCAAGGAATGAAGCAGGCAGTACGCGGTGCTGTACCTTTACTACTTAGGGGAGTAGGCATCAGGGTTGATGGAGAAGACAGTACAATCCCAGAGGTGACCAAATCTATTAGAGAATTACTCCAAGTTGGGGTGAAAACTTCCTGCATTCCAGAAGTTCGATGGCATTGAGAAGGTGAATCACAGTAACTAACTCAACGCAAAGAGTGCAAAAATTTCAAGTGCTTCAGAAGTGTGAGCAAAGAGTAGGCGAAGGTCAGTAACTAGCTCGATGCATGGAGTACAACCTCGAGGAGGCGGGCGAAGTCAAGTAACCTTTGCCTTCTCAACTCTTAAGAGAATGGGTGAAACCGAGTACCACAATTCTCTTAACTATCCAACAGAGGAGCTCTACACATGTTCAAAGACCCTTCGAAGATAATGGAAGATAATAGTTGTCAAATCCTTACCAACGGTGATCAGTGCTACTGAGAGTAGATTGTTCGCTTCATTTCCCAATGAACTGCCAATCGAAAGCGGAAGTGAGGCGAACCTACTTGGAAGTGACAACTAAGTGAAAGAAGAGTCAATGGGCAAATATTGTGGAGGAAGGACCCAAAAACTTTCGAAGTTTGTGAGACGATGCTCGTTAAAGCTCCAACAAGCATCCACCCAGTTCAAGCACTATGAGCATTTGAGAGACTGGCTCATAGTAAGGATGGTCTTTTCCTTCATCTGGAGGATCCGTAGGAACCAATAGGGATCAATACAACTCAACCAACACCACACTAGAGTTAGAGTCATTGGCGAGTTAAAGCAGCATGGCGGATTAAAGGTTCGACTACTCAAAAACAGTAGCAGAGAGCAGTTGAGAGCCAAGAGGTGCATTGCAGCTGGAGCAGAAGATTGAAGACTCAGCAAAGGTGAAGAGTTGCAGTGTCGACAAAGGCTTCGATGAGGACGTCGAAGGAATAAGTGGGGGAGAATGTCATGGACAAACTTCTAAATAGGATGTTTGATGTAATGCTTATGCATGTCCGTATCTTTTGGTATGTTCATACTTTGCCTAGCATGTAGAGGGACAGCCGAAGGCTTAATAGTCCTATTTTAGTTGGGTTTGGTGGTCGTTTTAGGCTTGTTAATAAAGGTTGTGTCATGTGGACACTTGTGCGAGATTTTCAGTCTATAATGGATCATTTTACCCTTTGTTGTGCAACTGTTTAGAGCTTGTAAAGTCTGTTTGTAATTTGCATTATCTATGAAGTGTTTTTGAAAATGTTTGCTTGTGGATCCCGAATGAGGCGTTTTCTCTAACCCGTTCTCTCTTTTGTTGGTCCTAAGGGACAAGGGAGGCTTTACGGAGGCTAACCTTTGCGGACGGACACACAAGGGTGCCGCACGACTTAGGCAAAACTAGCTAAGTCCGTGACAGCGTGGCCTCCCGTAGAGCAGGGGCGATGGTGGGGAAGAAGGGAAGCAAGGAACCCTTCTCGGTGGCCACCGGGGTAACAACAATATCTTCCCTTTTTTTTTTTTTTGAATAGTTACGTTGCAGCGAGAATGCTAAGGATCGCTGCTCTGATACCAAATGATAAGACCCTAAAGTCTTATCATATAAAGGAAGAAGAGAAAGGGGATGATCACTTCGAGAGGATCGGCCTCCTAGGGTTTGTCAAAAGACAGAATAGTATTTTTCATAGATAACTGAAAAGAAGCAGTTACATCCCTATTTGTAGAGTTCCGACTTCAGCTAAACTAAACAGACTTAATAAATATACAAAAAATAAATATGTAGAAAACAAAATTAAAGCACAGAAAATAAAAGGAAAAATAAAAGGATCCTAACATTCCCCTAAGTCCTTCATAGAGAAGTATCTAGATAACCAAGTCTTTAGCATCTTTTGCCACAACCGCATGTTGCCATCACCACAGCCTCAACCTGGCTGCTCGGCAATCGCCCCCTTAGGTCGCAGCAACTATAGTCACATCGACGCAGTCGCCTTCCAGCCCCCGACGATCTCACCCCACACAGCAACAGAAATAGGGCAGCAACTCTTCCTCCAATACAGTGACCGCAGCACTGCCCTCGGTGTCCACCTCCTCGGCAACTAAGGAGGGGGGTGGCATTGAAGTGGCCGGGAAGCAGCGACGGCAGTGGAGGCAACCGGCGCCTACAACAACAGAGGGATTGGTGGTTGCTTTGTTTCTATCGCACCATAGAAACAATGATGCCAATAGATTGTGCAGCCGAAGCTGCAACCAAGGGAAGGCAGTGATGGCGGTGTGATTAGGGCAGCGTCGCCGATAGTAGAAGCGGCGATGGGCAATTTGCTAGCTAGGAAACAACGGCTATGACCCTACTCACTCGAGCGAGATGTAGGCAGTGAGGAGGCAAGCGGTGATGGAGAAGGAGGCAACAAGGGTCACAGCTAGGAGACATTGGCCGGGATCAGCAGCGGCGGAGGTTGCAATCGACGGTTGCGGTAGTAGAGGGTGCCACTATTTTTGTTGCTGCGTGCTATCACAGATAAAATTCTAAATAAGATGTTTGATATAATGCTTATGTATGTCCATGTCTTTTGGTTTGTTCATGCTTTGCACAACATGTAGAGGGATGGTCTGTTAGAACCCTTGCATATTCTAAACTTGGGGTTGATTTCTTTAGGGGATCGGCCTCCTTGGAACTCTATAGGGGTTCCTCCCTCCAAGTTGCTGCTCAAAGGCTGCAGAAAAGATTCATCTATTGCTTATGAAAAGAGAAGGAATACATGGCTATTTATAGGGCTTCTAAACCCTAACTCCTAATAGGACTCCTACTTAAGACTCTTACTTCTAACCAACTCCTAGTAGGACTCCTAGTCAAGACTCCTATTCCCTTACAACTCCTAATTCTTCTCTAAGAAAACACCTCCTACATGAATTCCCCTCTCAATTAGGACTCTCCTAGCTAGAGTCCTAACAGAATGTCCCTCTCAATTAGGACTCTCCTAGCTAGAGTCCTAATAGTTTTACATGAATGTCCCTCTCAATTAGGACTCTCCAAGCCAGAGTCCTAACACACCCGCCCTCTTCAAATCAGCCTTGTCCTCGAGGCTGATGATTCGTGAATACTGGGAATTTGATCTTTAAGCCGTCATAGTTCTCCCAAGTGGCATCTTCTATTGGTAGGTTCGCCCACTGTATTAGCACTTCATTAGTGGGTCATCGTCGTTGAGTCACGATCCGTCGATCAATAATAGCACTTGGCTGGGTCTGGAGTTCTCTTTGGGTAGTCATATTTGGTGGGTGGCTTTGGGCTGTCTCCAAGCACCTATTTAAAACTTTCGTCTGGCCGTCGGTTTGTGGGTGATATGTCATACTCCTTTTCAATTTAGTACCCTGCATATGGAATAACTTTGTCCAAAATCTGCTCGTGAAGATGCAAGTAGAATTTATCGTAAGCACAATGCGTCCCTTATAGTGTAATTCTTTTGAGTCCCAATTGTAATGAGCCATGGGGCTTGGTGCTTCCTCCAATTTTTTTATAATCTTACTAGTCTCTGAATCTTCCTGCCATTCCATCTTAATATCCTTAAGAAATTCGCTGGTCGGAAGTGAAACGGCCGAAACTTCAACTTGCTCGGGTAGCTACGAAAGCGCATCTGCAAGAATATTCTCTTTCCCCTTTTTGTAAGTTATTTGATAATCAAATCCAAGAAGTTTTATTACCCTTTTTTGCTGCTCAGGGGATAATATTTTTCACTCCAAAAAGTACTTGAGGCTTTTATGGTCGGTTTTAATTTGAAATTGTCGGCCGATCAAATAGGGTCTCCACCTCGTTGCTGCGCGCATAATGGCGAGCATCTCCTTATCATATGTTGACTTATTTTGATGGGAGGGAGATAATGCCTTGCTAGTGTATATGAGTGGCCGACCATCTTGCATGAGAATGGCTCCAATTCCGACTCTAGATACGTCGGCCTCAATAATGAAGGGTCGGTTGAAATCTGGTAGTGTTAGCACCGGCGTCGTCGTCATGGCTGCCTTAAGTTTGTCGAAGGCAGTGGAGGCTCTGTCCGACCATTGGAAGACATCTTTTTTTAGTAAGGAAGTAATTGGTGCACTGATCTCTCCATAGTTTTTCACGAACTTGTAGTAGTAGCCTGTTAAACCCAGAAAGCCATGTAGCAATTTTATGTTCCACGGGGTCAGCCAGTTTTGCATTGCTCCAATTTTGAAGGGGTCTACTGCCACACCTTCTTCTGATATGATATGCCCAAGATATTCCACCTTCTTATGAAGAAAGCAAAAATTCATAGTGTTTGTTGTGTGTTCAAAAGGTGGTTTTCGGTATGTCTTCTTCGCATACTCGTATTTGACGATACCCAGATCGAAGGTCCAGCTTTGTGAAGATTTGTGCTCCCTTAGCAACTCATCTACTACTAGAATAGGGTATTTATCCTTGATGGTTATGCCTTTGAGATCTCGGTAATCAACACATAATCGCCATATTCCATCCTTCTTTCGTATGAGGAGCACCGGTGAAGAGTAGGGGCTGCAACTTGGCCGAATAACTCCTGTTTTGAGCATCTCTTTTACAATCCTTTCTATTTCATCCTTTTGGAGATATGGATATTGATATGGCTGAGCATTTGCTGGAGATTTGCCTGGAAGAATCATTATACAATGATTATGCCGACGGGTAAGAGGTAGGTTGCGCGGTTCGTCAAATATATCTGAAAATTCAACAAGCAAAGGAAGTAGATTTGGATCTTCAAATTTTGTTGGCTCTCTCTTAGTTTGTTGCTCAAGTTGTACCAAAAAGCCGCTGCATGCTTTATGCAAAACCTTTTCCATTTGTTGTGTGTAAATCGTCGTTATGTCGCCCTCACGTTTCCCGTGCAGTATCACCTGTTTCTCCTTACTGTAAAATTTTATAATTAGTTACATAAAATTCCAAGAAATATCACATAATGTCATCAACCATTTAATTCTGAGTATGGCCTCATAATCATCAAGAGGGAGGAGGAAGAAATCTGCAATTATCTCTTGGTCCTGCAACAACAGTTTCACCTGCGGGCACCTATGATCACACTTCAAAATCCGTCCGTTGGCGACCTTAACGACAAACCTGCTGCAATTCTCAATAGGTAAGTTCATATAGACAACAACCTTACTGTTTAGGAAGTTATTAGTGTTGCCCATGTTGATGAGAACAGTGATCAATTGTTGTTTGAGAAGGCCTCCAACTTTCATCGTTTGTGGGATTGAGTAGCCAACTAGTGTATGTACCGTAACTTTGGTCGGTTGTGGCTCTTCTTTTGCATCTTCTTCTTCATGTTCAAGGCTCTCTTTTGGATGTTCAATGACCTCTTTTCTATCAGTTCAATCATAAGAAGTCCCCCTTTACTACAGCGATGCTCACGGCTCCACGGCTCATCATAATGCCAACATAACCCCTTCGCATATTGCTCCCGAAGCTCTTCTCTTGTTAACCTCTTTAGTGTAGGGACTTGGTCAAAAGTAGGGGGGGCTAAGGGCTTCAATATTACTAGTTGAGGAGCGACCCTAGTCCTCCGAGCTTCATGGTTCAATTGCTCCTCTTGATGTCGTGCGAAAGAGATGGCTGCCATAAGTGTATACGGTTATCGCGCTTTAATTTCTCCTCGGATCTCCGGCTTCAAGCCCTCAATAAAGGTTCTCAATATCTGTTTTTGAGACCAATCATGAGTTTGATTAGATAACCTTTCAAACCTGGTTTGGTACTCCTGAATGGTAGAGGTTTGTCGGATCTTTGCTAGTTGTCCGTCAATATTCTCGTAATCGGTTGGTCTGAAGCGGATCAGCAGTCCTTCTTTGAATTGTCACCATGCAAGGACTCCATAAGTATGTTCAAATCAGTCAAACCACTGTATAGCATCCCCTTCAAGATATATAGCTGCAATTTTCACCATAGATGCATCCGCGATTTTATGGTACCGAAAATATCGCTCCGCACGCGAGATCCAACCAATTGGGTCTCCTTCTTCCCCTCTAGGGAAGTCCACTCTCATGCATGGATAGTTGGGGTTGGTCATCGAGCTTCCCCTCTCTTGGAAGTCATATCTTTGGGCTTGGTGTGATTGGACAAAGCTCTCTCCTTGATATGATTTCTTCGGGCTTAGTGGTCGGCCCAATCTGAGTTCGGTAAAGAGCGTCCGAATCTTATCCTCCATTCGCGCCTACAAGGCTTCGAATTTAGCATTGATTACCTCATTAGATGTCATAGTATATGCCTCCAAATCTATGATGTTAAGATCTCTCTTTTGTTGTTAGGTTAAAGGCATGTATAGGTTGAGAGAAGTGATGGTCGAAAGGGTTGGTGGATCGGTGGATGTAGGCTACGATTTAGGCTAGTTTTGTGGCAGTTTTGGGTGCAGTTTGAGGGTGTGGTTTAGTAGAGTTTTAGGGCTATGGATGAAAGTTTCGGATCTATGATAGATGGCAGCAAAGGTTTGATAGAAATCAGTGAAAGTTGCAGCAAGTATGCGCTATCTTGTAAGAGTAGAATTGTCGTTGAAGAAACAATGGATTCTCGATGTAATTTCTACCAAAAACTTAAGAGAATTGAGGAGAGAATTGATAACAAAATCACAGATTATATGACAGCAAGGATGTCTAATTTAATCAAGAGAATTTCAGCAGTATAACAGCAAGAAAATTGGTGCAAGTTGCGATAGCAGAATTGTCGTCGAAAAATTTCAACGGGTTACGATGAAAATTTGCAGCAACACAAAATTATTTTTAGAGATGAATTCCTTAATATATCAATCTTACATAGAAGCTAAGATGATCTATGAAGTGTATAAGAAATTTCATTCAAAAAAGATTGCAAATAGATGTGTTAAGGCAACAATATGCCGCTGAAATTTTCTGCAGCACAGATTTTTAAGTATAGCAGATTGGACGTAAAAGATCAGTGGTTTATATTGAGAATTTTTTGATGAAACCAAAGGGAAATCTACTGTTAGGAAGCGTCAAAGCTATCATAAAAATTTCGTAGAGATTTGGATAGAAACAATGTAGTATCAAGATCAAACAAACAGTGCTATGCGGCTGAAATTTTACAATGCAGATTTTCAAGTATAGCAGATTAGACGTAAAAGATCAATAGTTTATATTGAGAATTTTTTGAAAAAACTAAAGGAAAATCTGCTGTTAGGAAGTGTCAAAGATGTCATAAAAATTTCATAGAAATTTGGATAGAAAAAGCACAGTAGCAAGATCAAACAGATGGTGCTATGCGGTTGGAATTCTGCAATGTATCTTTCGTCGTAAAGATGAAAACTTTGTGACAAAAGGTTTATGCAGCAATATAGGAACAATTTTTTTTTTTAGATTTTCAAATAAGGATAACTAAATTGCAGCAGCAGTAAGGTAGGAAACCAGAACCTGTTGCAATTCACGGGGAGATCAAAGGATGATCTACGGTGGTGGAGATGATGGCGGAATTCGGCGATGATCTTTTAAGCAATTGTGGGAATTACTTTGGGAGGTTGTGGAGGGCTGATGGATGGCAATGGAAGGGCAGCGAGATGCCAAGAACGCTGCTCTGATACCAGGTGTTAGAACCCTTGCAGATTCTAAACTTGGGGTTGATCTCTTTAGGGGATCGGCCTCCTTGGAACTCTATAAGGGTTCCTCCCTCCAAGTTACTGCTCAAAGGCTGCAGAAAAGATTCATCTATTACTTATGAAAAGAGAAGGAATACATGGCTATTTATAGGGCTTCTAAACCCTAACTCCTAATAGGACTCCTACTTAAGACTCTTACTTCTAACCAACTCCTAGTATGACTCCTAGTCAAGACTCCTATTCCCTTACAACTCCTAATTCTTCTCTAAGAAAACACCTCCTACATGAATGCCCCTCTCAATTAGGACTCTCCTAGCTAGAGTCCTAACAGAATGTCCCTCTCAATTAGGACTCTCCTAGCTAGAGTCCTAACAGTTTTACATAAATGTCCCTCACAATTAGGACTCTCCAAGCTAGAGTCCTAATATGGTCGAAGGCTTAAAAACTCCATTTTAGTTATGTTTGGTAGTCGTTTTAGGCTTGTAAATAAAGGTTGTGTCATATAAACACTTGGGAGAGATATTTGGCTTATAGTGGACCATTTTGACCCTTTGTTGTGCAACCATTCAGAGCTTGTAAAGTCTGTTTGTAATTTACATTGGCTACAAAGTGTTTTCTATAATGTTTGCTTGTGGATCCCGAGTGAGGTGCTTTCTCCAATCCGTTTTCTCTTTTGTAGGTCCTAAGGGACCATGGGATGTTTCAGGGAGACTGACCTTTGCAAATGGATACGCAAGGGTGCCGCATGACTTAGGCAAAACTAGTTAAGTCAATGACAAATGGTATCAGAATGGGACAAGCACTCATAGAAATACTTGGCATGCAAACATGGGAGACCTAGCGGGGCTACGTTGAGGGCAGTCAGCACGCACGATCGTTTGGGGGAAAACGGGCATGGAGATGTAGGGAAAAAGAGTTACTCGGAGGTGCGAACATATGAGATTGGCATTCAGAGGAATGACCAACCCTACATGTAAGAGGCACTATGAGAACAAGCAAGCTTGGAAGAATACATAGCGCATAAAGATTAGGATGGATGAGTTCGAGGTATGGCTTGATGTTGACAACTATACTTGATGGTGCTCAAGGCAAGCGAGGCGCTTGGTAAAGGATGAGACCATGCAAGGTGGAATGGTTTGCTTAGCAATCGAAAGAGTTATACAAAGCTCACAGAGGTGAGGAGAATTGCTAACTCAAAGAATTTTATACTCATGCAAGGGCTTGTATGCAGACGATGGAATGTTCACGGCCATCCTAATGCGATCGAAACTCAGCCCCATGGAGCATTGAAACTTTCTCTTCGGCATGAGAAGAATATGTCTATAGGAGGCTAAAGTGTACAGCGAGTTCAACTTGTTGTTAGGCCTTGAGTGATGCAGCAGGGGTTGTATTAACGTGGAGTCACAATCTAGCAAGTGTGTTTGCAGGAGGCAGAATAATGCATAATTTGTTCAGTAAGTCGAAGTAGTCCAAGGGGATAGTGGTCTCCGAAACTTTCAGAGGGAAGGAAACAAAGAGAGATGTTACTCCAATGGGATAGATATCTATGAGGAATAAGTCCCGGCTCTCTAAAGGGAGAATCAAGTGCAATAGACCACACATGTTGAGGAGGAGTACCTCAAAAATAACAACTCCACGAAGCTCAATGAACCGAGCGAGCAGCGAGAAGTCGTCGCATGATCTCGCTTGAGAGAATGCATTGGTGGATGCATTGCGAGATCAAGTGGGGGAGCGACACAAAGCAATACAAAGGCAAGCACACTTGGAGTCGAAATGGAGATCGAACTCAATGGAGGGCTGACCCATGGAATGTTGGGCGCAAGAGCCACCATCAACTCAATGTAAAACGAGGAGCGGAGCAACTTGGGTGTAACTTGGTGAAGTACCCAAGTTGTATGAAGGGAGCCAACATAGAAGATGGAACATGGAGTAAAGGCATAGAGCTTTCCTTGGACAGAGGTCAAGGATATGAACTCTTGTAGAGGCAAGAGCGGGATCATGTCGTTCTATGGGTCCTTCATTCTGATAGAGCGAACTCATCTTACATGGTGCCAAAGATAAAGGGAGCTTCTAGGCACATGCACCTTTTCTCGAAGAAGCATTTGATGGAGGAACTAAAGAGACTCAACTTACAGAGGCAAAGTTAGGTTCAGAAGGCCTTGGCATGAGGCAAGAGAATGCAAAGGTGGATACAATTGAAGAATATACCACAATGTTGCTATTCAAGTTGCCATGAAGGAAGCGGTGCATAATAGAGATTGTGCTGATAGGGGAAGAGGCCCAGGATCCAAACAATAGTGCATTAATTTTAGCAAAGTCAGTAGACTTCGAGAGCTACTAGGCGATAGACTGTCCTAGAGCGGTGCTTTGTCTAAGTGTGACCCGAGAGTAGGGGGACAAGGGTCGATTACCAAAGGAGCGAACACAATTGAAGGTGAAAAAGGCCTAGTGATGTGTTGGCAGAGGCTACACATGGAGGGATCACAAACCGAGTTCATCCCACAAGGATTAGAATGCAATAGAGATGTCACCAGGAGGCGACATAGTACAGCAGATCATGGTGGAACAGTTCTGCGATACACACAAATATAGTCTCATTAGGGACTATATCATATAGAGGCATGATCGAGAGCTAAAAGGAGCTCCACTTCGGTGAATAACACAATGACAAGAAGGATTATGGATTCAAGGAGTGAAAGTCATAGTACTGTAGAGGTAGGTCTTCTATGCGTGCATTGAATTTTGCATCGGATGAAAGCATTGGTTATCGGGATATGAGGGCTATATACCACCAAGGGAAAAGTTTGAATGCAAGTACTATTGAGTCCCATGGGAGGGAATTGATCATGCAGAGGTAGGATGAGAGTAGTTGGAGAGTTGGACTGCTCCAGATCTCATATTCACTTAAGGGAGCCCAACAAGTCAGAGGATAAGGTCGAATAGACAAACGTTACTACCAAGGAAGCTAAGGAGAATAGAATCGGTGCAAACACTATAACATGATGGCAGAGGCCATACATAGGAGTTGTAGTCTATCTTTCCATCAACCAAAGGAGTTGCTTGGAGTACATAGATGTATTGAAGTAGGGGGTCAAAAGAGGCGAGGAAGTGACGATGAGTCTAGAGGGACTTAGCTACCCAAAACCAAGCATCGATTAGAATGGAGGTAGACTCGGAGGAGTGCCACAGAGACATATCTACTGATTATGAAGAAAAGAAATGCAGATGCTAGGCGATTGATAGTAGGGCCATGGGCATGGTAGCGCCATGGTACCATAGAGGCGGGATTTCCGTGAAGTCATCGATCCCTTGCTCTCATTAAGGGAGAGCACTTAGTCATGAAAGGGGCCGAGGAGGTGGAGCATGTAGAGGCAAACTCTAAGTACCGAGACAAGGATGAATGGCATAGGCCAAGGAACTTCGTAAGACCGATGTCAATAAACTTCTCATCAAGATAGCTAAGAGTGAAGGACTTCAGGTCATGTAAGAGTGCACGACCAAGGAACGAAGCAGATAGTATGTTCGAGTCGGGAAGAGTTTTATTTAATATTTATTTATTATTAAGAGTCTAAGTCCTGGTAGACTCTAGGTGGAACTCTATAAATAGAGATGTAACGCTTTCTTTTCGACAATCAATTAATCAATAAAATGTTATTCCTGTCTATGGACAAACCCTAGGAGGCTAATCCCCTCGAAGTGATCAAGGAGGTCGATCCTCTCAAAGTGATCATCCCTTTTATCTTCCTTCTTTTACAATAAGACTCAATAAGACTCTATGGTCTTACCATCGTTATCATCATCACTTGAGTTATCACTCAAGTAGTATTCTATTGTTTGAAGTTCGACAATCCCTTATGTTCGTTTTATACTATACAACTCATTTTATAGGTCATTAAAGTCTCGATAAGTTCCTCAAGTGGAAAATAGTTCAAATCCTTAGATTCTTGAATGACTACTACTTTAGGGTCCCAACTTTTTAAAAAGGATCTCAATATTTTGTTAACAAGTTTAAAGTTAGAAATCTTTTACCAAGCGCTTTTAGACTATTGACGATATCCATAAACTAGGTGTACATGTCTCCAATGGTTTTACTTAGTTTCATCTGAAATAATTCAAACTCATGCATTAAAAAAGTGATTTTCGAATCTTTAAGTTTACTAGTGCCTTCATATGTGATTTCAAAAGTATCTGTGATTTTAAGTGTATGCCAAATGTCAAAATCCATTTTGCTAATAGAAACTTGACTAAATTTAGTTTTATCCAAAGCACAAAAAAAAACTTTTATAGCTTTGGCGTTCCAAATAGAAAGTCTTCTTCTCCAAATCATTCCAATCGTTCATTGGAAGAGAAGACTTTCAAAATCTATTTTCGATAATATTTTATAAATTTAAATTAATAGAAAGTAATAAAACTCTTATTCGAGTTTTTCAATATGTTTAGTCTGTCCCATTGAACATAGGAGGACGAATGATAGAAAGTCCCTCTTAAAATCTGAAAAGAGTCCTTTTTCATGGTTATTAAATCAAATGAGAAAAAATGTGGTTTTGATACAAATTGTTAAGATTAAGAGTGGTACTAAGAGGGGGGGTAAATTAGTGTGGTGGATAAAAACGTCGGTTTTGAAAATCTTTGTATAATAAAAATTGATTTCAATGAAAACCATTTGTATGACTCATATAAGTTTGCTAGTGAATAGAGAAGAGGGGATTGGATAGTTTGCAATGCAGTAAATAGAATAAATAGTAAGGAATGAACACATCAAAATTTATAGTGGTTCGGTCGTCGTGACCTACATCCACTCCCGATTCCTCTTCCGTCGAGGCCACTGACATCCACTAGTAGTTCCTTCAATTGGTGAAGACCAACCACCTTCTTACAACTCTATTCTCCTTTTGACAGGCTTAGGAGAGAACCTTTACACCCCCATTACCTCATCTCTTAAACTTCACTAACACTTTAGAGATTGAGAGGAGTTCTCACAAGATTACAATAGCGTTTTATTCCTTTTTTTACTCTCAATTATTGTATGTATTAACCAGGAATGAGAGAGGTATTTATAGGCCTCAAGTGGATTAAACTTAGAGCATAAAAGTATCTCATCCTCGTTTTTGGGGGTACTAGCAGGACCACCACCTTTTCTGGGCGGTACCATCGCTTGTAGCACTAACACTAGGCGGTACCATAGCCTAGTCTAGTGGTACAAATGCTTGGGAGACTATATTTGGGCGGTACCATCGCTTGACAATCTCAGAGATTGAGTCTGGGCAGTACCACCACCTAGACTAGCGGTACCACTGCCTGACACAGTCTCGGAGATTGTGCCATCGATATTTTAGGTCATTATTTGGGCCTTTTACTTGGCCCAACATAGCCCAAACTTGGGCCTAATTGGACCCTAATTGAGTTGGCCCAATTCTAACCCAATTACGCCTAAAACCTACTTCGATCTAGATAATTATTATAAAGTTAATCAAATGTTGTCTGGTATATCATTGGTTCATCGATGCCTCGTCCGATTCTTCAGTGCATCATCCTCTCTTGTGGCCTATTGCCCAATTGGTTAGTTGACCTTTGTAACTCTGATTTCCTTAGCGTAATTTTCGCTCTTTTTAGCTCGATGCCCAATCCCATGGCTCGAGGCCTTTTGTCAATACATCAACCGATCCTTTGGCTCGACGTCCAATCTTCTGACATGTTCCACTTGTTGAATCTCGTAATTTGATGATGAAACCACTTGATATGTGTTTATAATTTAAACTGCATTTTGAATGATGCAGGTCTACTCGATCAGGATTAGACAGTTAACGCAGGAGGAATTGACGTTGCATCGGAGGAGATCACGTTAGGATATTGGATGACAGAAGACTTCGGACGTCGGGCATCGGGCCAAGAGCGGAATTGCGCCAAGGATATCGGGGTTGCGGAGGTCAATCGCCGATTGGGCAACAAGCCGCAAGAGAGGACAATGCGCTGAAGAATACGACAAAGCGCTAACCAATAACGTGCCGGGTAATAGAATGTCAATTCGTGTTGTAATAATTATCTAGATCGGAGTAGAGTTTTGGCTTGTGTGTGCAGGATTAACTATGATAACGACGAAGACATAAAGTGAAACAAAGTGTCGGAGTCAAGCACAAAGGATTTGTTGCGAGTTCAAGAGTTCGATGGAAGTCCGGAGGTTCGTCGGGAATGCTGCCGGAACTAGCCGAGAATGAGTAGGGAGCTTGCCGAAGGGTTTTTCGGAAGCTCGCCGGAAGGTTCGTTGGAAGTTCACGGAGCTCACCGAGAAAGATCGGAGCTTGCCGAAGAAGCTCGTTGGAACTCGCCAAGATCAAATCGTGAAGTCAAGGAGCACGCGAGGAGTCCGTAGAATGGTTTTCGAGAGTTTATCGGAAGACTGCCGGAAGTTCACCGGAAGCTTGCCGGAAGAAGTCTTGACTTATGGACTTTGTAATAGCTTAGGAAATGTCTTTAAGTTTGTAGTTAGCACATTAATTAAGGTTAGGATTAGGTGTTAATCTTATAACCCAAGTAGGGGTCAATTGGGCCCAAAATTAGACTTGGTTTGGGCTAAATTTAAAGCCCAACCAGTGAACCGAAGAGTCTGGCGGTGGCACCGCCCAGCACCCGAGAGCCAGGCGGTGGCACCGCCTGGGCTGGGTGGTGGCACCGCTTGACTGGGCAGTGGCACCGCCAGTCCACTATCAATGTCAGACACTGACAGGCGGTGGCACCACCAGCATTGGAAACTGAAGAGAATTCAAATTTTGGAGCCCAAATTTGAATCCTCTTGAGGCCTATAAATACCCCTCTATTCTTAGTTGAGACAACAACCTTTTGAGAAGCTAGAAGTTGAGAAAAGCTTTAGGAAAAGTCTTGTTTTCAATAGCTTGAGTGTTCACCTCCTTTCTATTCATTGAAATCTTTGTAAAAGGGTGAACCACTTGTAAGAGGTTGTAAGAGGGGTGTAAGAAGGAGGTTGATCTTCGCCTAGTAAAGGAAGATCGTTAGTGGATGCCGGTGGCCTCGACGGAAGAGGAATCAGAGGAGTGGATGTAGGTCACGATTGACCGAACCACTATAAACTACCGTCTTCTCTGGTTTGCATTTACTTCCTACTATTACCTTACTGCAAACCCCTTCAATAGCTTACTACCTTCAAGTTAAAACGCAATCGAAACGGTTTCAAACGAAACATTGCTTTTATCGTACGAAGTTTCCGAAAGTGTTTAAATCGTCAAAAGTTTATCATACTTTACCGTTGCACTAATTCACCCCCCCTCTTAATGCCGCTCCGGTCCTAACACCACTCCGGCTCAATAGGATTCTTCCTACTTTTAAATGTCTCTCCCTGATCGAAGCTTCCTGTATCACTCAAAACACAGATCATATCATAAATACATTAATTGGTTTCATCATCAAAATCCGAGATTTAACATAATGAATATAGCTTACCTAAATATTTTTGGGTCGAAGCCATTAATATAACATGCTATGTCATAAACAAGGTTCTCATAAGACCATTACTTTCCAAAACTCCCTATGAATTATGGAATAACAAAAGACCCAATATTTCGTATTTTAAAGTTTTCAGTTGTAAATATTTTATTTTAATAAAAAAGATGCCTTAGGAAAATTTGATGTAAAATCCAATAAAGGTATTTTCTTAGTTATTCCTCTATGTCTAAAGCTTTTTATGTTTTTAATAAAAGAACTTTGGTCATAGAAGAATCTATTCATGTTGTTTTCAATGAGCTTCCCGAATTTAAGAAAAATAATTTTGATGATGATTTTTATGCTTTAAATTTGAATGAAAACTCTCCTCTCTCTAGCAACTTGGATGCATCTTCTTCCAAAGAATCCTTACCCAAGGATTGGAAGTATGTAGATACTCATCATAAGGAGCTAATCATTAGAGATACATCAAAAGGTATTCAAACTCGTTCTTCATTTAAAATTTTTTATGCTAATGTAGCCTTCTTATCTCAAATTGTACCTAAATACATTGACAAAGCCTTAAAAGACGATTCATGGGTCTTTGCAATGCATGATAAATTAAATCAATTTGAGAGAAATGAGGTATGGAAGCTTGTTCCTAGACCTAGTGACCATTTAGTAATTGGTACTAAATGGGTATTTATAAACAAGCAAGATGAACTTAGTATCATGGTTAGAAACAAGGCTAGATTAGTGGCCAAAGGTTTCAACCAAGAAGAAGGTATCGATTATAAAAAAAACCGTCACTCTTGTGACTAAACTTGAAGCTATAAGGATTCTCCTTGCTTATGCTAGTTGTAATAATTCGAAGTTATTTTAAATGAATGTTAAAAGTGCTTTTCTAAATGACTTTATTTTCGAAGAAGTTTATATTGAAAAACCACCCGGATTTGAGAATGCTATTTTTTGAATCATGTTTTTAAGTTGTTTAAGGCTCTTTATAGTTTGAAACAAGTCTCGAGTGCTTGGTATGAGAGACTTAGTTCTTTTTTAATTAAGAATAATTTTTGAAAGGCAAGGTTGATACCATATTATTTATTAAATATTTTGAAAATAATTTTCTCATTATTTAAATTTATGTTGATGATATCATTTTTGGATCTTCAAATAAGTCTTTGTGTAAATCTTTTTCCAATAGTGTGAGTCATGAATTCGAAATGAGTTTAATGGAGGAATTAATCTTTTTCTTAGGTTTACAAATCAAATAACTTAGTAATAGATTTTTTATTAGTCAAACAAAATATGCTTTAGATCTATTTAAACGATTTAATATAGATAATGCTAAGGCTATTAATATACCAATGAGCACTTCTACAAAATTAGATATGGACATTAATGGAGAATATTTTGATCAAAAAATTAGACGGGTATGATAGGTAGTTTATTATACCTCACAGCAACTAGACTTGATATTTTGTTTACTATCGGACTATATGCTAGATTTTAATCTAATCCCAAGCAATCTTATTTAAAAGCTATTAAAAGGATTTTTAGATACCTAAAAGGAACTCCTAATCTAGGATTATGGCATCAAAAACTAAAAATCTTGAATTGATTGTTTATGCGGATGCTAATTCTGTTGGTTGTCAAATAGATATAAAAAGCACATCTAGAATATGTCGACTCTTAAGTCATGCACTTGTCTCTTGGTCTTCCAAGAAACAAAACTCGATTGCATTATCTACAACCGAAGCCGAGTATATAGTAGTACATGCATGTTATGCACATGTTATATAGATGAAAAGCACTTTAGAAGATTATGAAATTCACTTGAAAAATATGCCTATAAAATGTGATAATATTAGTATAATTTGTTTAACAAAAAATCTCATTCAACACTCTAGAAGTAAATATATTAATATTATGCATCATTTTATCAGTGATCATGTTAATAACCATGATATATCTTTAGAATTTATTGATATAAAACATCAATTAGCTGATATTTTTATAAAACCTTTAAATGAGGAATAATTTGATTTTATTATAAGAGAATTAGGCATGTTAAATCATCCAAATGCATGAATTCTTTTATACATTTTTTGAATTTCTCGGTTTTGCATAACTTGAGTTTTCTTTTCAAATCGAGATCCTTTTCTTCATTCCTTCTTCTTGCAATTCACTAAAGAAGAGATTTTATTTATGGATTTTTGATCCATCATGAAAGAAGAGTTTTTATTCATAGACTTTTGGTATACTTGATCTTTCATGTGATAATCAATTCCTATGAATCCTTCTTCCTTCTATTTATAAGAATACGATTTTGATTCATGAATTTTTAGTATACATATTTTGATCTTTTATGATAAATCATTTCTCTTTGCCAAAGTAGAAGCTTGATTCAATGAAACTTATTTTTTCATGGATTTGATTTGGTCCAAATTCTTTCATGGATTTGGTTCTTATAACTTGATTTTTCTTATGATGAATGAATTCCTCCCTTCTTCTTCTTCCTCTTTTTTTCATTTTTATGACAAAAGGAAGAAAGAAACTTGTACATCTCAAGAAAAACCAAAAATTGCTTGAACATCTAAAGTAAAAAATTCTAGCTTGCCCATTTCAAGAAGCAAAAGTATTATCTTGAAAAGTTTTTGCTTAAATTCTTATTTCATAAATTCAAGTGAAATGATGAATGTTTGGAATCATACCAAAATGATGTTGAATATGGTATCATGCATGAAGTGATAAATGGTTAAAAATGCTTAAGTATCATGTATATTATGTTAAATTCAGTATCAAAGTGATAAATGGTGCTTTAGTATCATATATGTTATGCCCAAAATGATTAAAAATATGAATACTTTAGTATCATGGATGTTATACCCAAAATGATATTAATTTTGGTATCATGCATGAAGTGATGAATGCATTAGTATCATGTAGTTTATGCCCAAAGTGATATTGATTTATTATCATGCATGAAGTGATGAAATTGTGCATGTTATACTTTGATGACTTGAAACTATGATGATGCATAATGTATGAAATTTTAATATATTGCATTTGATTACTATGATCGAAATTGTTTCACTTGAATTCAAAGGTCATGATTCCTTTTGAATTCAAGTTTACCTTATCTTAAATGGCATATAGATAAGGGGAGTTAAGGCTAACTCTATCATTAATTGATTATCATCATAAAAAAGGGGGAGATTGTTGAATCTCATATTTTGATGATGAAATCAATTGGTGAATTAATGATCTAATCCATATCTTGAGATAAGTGATATAGGACTAACTATGATCATGAGAGGCAAAATGATTAAAGAAGAATCGAATGTTTGGCCGGAGCCAATGATCGGGCATTGGGCCAGATGAATTGGGGGATACACCGAACAATCGGACGATGTAGTGAAAGCTTACTAGAAGTTCGTCGGGAGTTCACCGAAAGCTCACTAGAAATTCGCCGAGAGTTCGCCAAAAGCTCATTGGAAGATTACTAGGGATTCACCGAAAGATCACCGAGAGTTTAGTTGAATAATTAACATGTCGAGCAACTTAGATGACTTGTATTGTAATTGTTTTAGCCTCAACTATCATAGTTAGAACTTTAATTTGAGTTAGTTCTAGGAGAAATCTTACTAACTCAATTAGGAGCCAATTGGGCCCTTAACAAAGCTGAATTGGGCTGGTTGGATAGCCCATTCAACCACTTTAAGCTACGTCAGGTAGTGGCACTACCTAGACTGGGCAGTGGAATTGCTTGAGGCTCAGCCTCCCAAGCGGACTAGGTGGTGGTACTATCCAGACTAGACGGTGATACTATCAGTAGTTAATGTTACCAAGTAGTGGTACCTCCCTGTCAAGTGATGGTACCACCAGAGCCTGGTCTCTGAGCTACGTCAGGCAATGGAATCACTTGAGGCTTAGCCTCCCAAGCAGACTAGGTGGTGGTACTACCCAGACTAGACGGTGATACTATCGGTAGTTAATGCTACCAAGTAGTGGTACCTCCCTGTCAGGTGATGGTACCACTAGAGCCTGGTCTTTGAGGCTCTATTAGGCGGTCACACCACTTAGACTAGGTAGTGGTACCACCTAATATTAGTCTACAGGTGGTGGTATTGCCCAATAATGATAGTGGTACCATCAGTACCTCGAAAATCAAGGATTAGACACTTTTTGACTCTATTTTTGAAATCACTGAGGTCTATAAATACCTCACTCTTTCCTGCATGAAAGAGTACAAAAAGTGTAAACAAAAGTCTTAGAGATTTTTGTTATAAAAGTGCTGTGTCTTTCTCCTCATTCTTTAACTTCGTGATCAATCTAAGAAAGATGTGAGGCTTGTAAAAAGTTATCTCCTAAACCTGTAAAAAGAAGAAAAAGTTGTAAGATAGTAGTTGGTCTTCGTCCATTGAAGGAAGACTGTTAATGGACGTTGGTCACCTCAACGGAGGAGGAATCGGGAGTAGATATAGGTCACGATGACAAAACCACTATAAATTTGGTGTACACTCTTTTTTTGCTCTTTATTACTATTATTCTTTATTTTTAATTGCTTATTATATTTACTTCAAGTGAAACACACTTTCGATATCAATTCTGATATTGGTTTCATCAAATCAAGCTTTTCAAAATCATTAAACTTTTTAAATCAATAAAATTTTTATCGTAAGCACTAATTCAACCCCTTCCCACCCCCCCTCTCTTAGTAACAAATTGATCCTAACACTCCCTATAATGATGGAAGGTGACGTGAGTCAAGCATAGGGAATCGATTTCTCCCTATGCTTTGAATTCTTATATGCTCTTATTCTTAAACTATTTATATACTTGAATCTATTATTTAAAATATTATATTTGCATTGTATTGACTCATATAGGTACTTGTATGTTTCATTGTTCTATATACTTTCGATATGTGTCGAGTTTATGGTTTACAAAGCCCTTTTGTTCTTTAGTGTTTGTAGGATAATGTGAACTTTTAAAAAAAATAAGTAAGAGAGTTATGCTTAGAGCTCGCAATGCTCTATCAGCCCCCTATAACTTCACTCAAACATAGGTGGATAGAGCTTCCAAACATGGGAGACTTATGTTTGGTGGTCATTTAGAAATGGATGGACCATATTTTGTTATGATCCCATTTTACCCTTTGTGTTTTTGATATGATATCCAAAGTATTGCTTATGAGTTTCTATGTGTGTTTTGGATAAGAATGAAATTAATGCAATGTCAAATATGGCATTTGAACTTATGTTTCTTATTTGCTTAGTGATATGTTCCGAAATATTTCATTTGCTATTGATATGCTCTAAAATATTTCATGCGTCATTAATATGCTTCGAAATATATGTGTCATTGATATGCTTCGAAAACATTTCATACGCCATTGATATACTCCAAAATATCCTATGTTCCATTGATATGCTCAAAGATACTTCTTACGTCATTAATATGCTCCAATTACATTTTACTCCATTGTTATGAATAAAATATGCTTCAAATGAAATGACATTATGATTCTATATTTAATGAGTGGTTATCTTGAAGTATTATGTCCCTGCCTTACATTTTGATACCAAGTTTGCTTAAAACTATCCTATTTTACTATAGATATATTAGTCGTTTGCTAAGCTTTGTATGCTCACTTTGTTGCTATATAAAATTTTTAAGTTAGTTTGTCATTCATTAAAAAGTTAGAATTGGGCTAAAGTAGTGGAAAGCTATTCAGATTTTAGGCAAATCTTGTTAGTTGATATGTAATTATTGTATACTTACATTTTATGTGTAATGAAATATTGCTAATCAATTTGAGTTGATGTATCATGTCAATGTTTTAAAAGACCTCTCACATTTAGAATTTTAGAATGTTAAGTTAGTTTTATGATAATATGAACTTATAATAAATAGTTAGAGTTTTGATTGTATAAATTCTTATGCTTGAGGATTTATAAGTGTGATTAATGTTTTGTTAAGTTGACTTGGGTTTTCATAAATATTTGAGTGATGTGATGTCTAATTATAAACTACATAGGTTTTATAGATGTGAATTTTGTCTCAGATGTTTCTCAATGTCCATAAATGTTAATTTGGATCCTAGATTAGATTGTTGATGAATTATAATATTATTGATTTAAGATAAGGTCACACCTCCTGAATGTGATAATTCGGGAGGCATGAAACTAAGTAATAGTAATCAATAGAGGGGCTAGCCCTATTGCTATCCTTTCGCACCAGGGAGGCTCATGGCAAGGAGAGATGGGGGGAGGAGGCGATAGGAGTCTGACGACTATAAGGGTAAAGCCTATAACTCATAAAGCCCCAACTTTTATTTATAGAGGGCTCTTGTCGCTAACCCTAATGGATCTGCCTTAATAGGTATTGGATCCCCATCCAATAATCACTCAAGGCCCTATTGAGTCTCACCCAATGGATCCATTAAAACATGGCCTTATTGGATATCTCATATCCAATCCTCTATTCATCACATTGTCCATCATATGTATGTGACTCTTTAGGCCTAATACCGAATTGGCCGTGAGTTACACTTGTTAAAACTCTATTGGACTTAATGAATTATTATCCCTATAATAATTCACTCAATTCATTGACAATGGATGTAATAGGCCACTACGCCATAACCCCAAACAATATAGTGGGGATCTAATCCATTGGGTCTATCTGACCCTCAATTACCATGTATATATAGTCCTCATCTATCTAATATCCCAGAGATCATATACTAAGCATGGTACTGTTAGGCCTATACGAAATCTATTCGAGTCATACTCTAATCAGATTCTCTTGGAGAACTTCTTCTCTCTTAATCCGAGTTTTGCTCTTATCATATTTTTTCAATCTAATTGACCTTGGCCTAGGATTTGCTTGAGTGAAGATATATAAGATATTCCTCTCATGATATCTTGAGGTGATGATCCTCTATCGATACCCAATTATCTTCATAAGGTTAATTGCCAATCTATTGGACATATTTGTCCTCAATTACTATATATCTATAATCCCTCATTCATTTAATATCCTAGAGACCAAATATCAAGCATGGTGCTATTATGCCATATGGAATCTACTCGAGTCTCACTCTAATCGGATTCTCCATGAGAACTCTTTCTCTCTCAATCTGAATGACCCTAGCTAGAGATTTTCTTAAGTAAGAATACATAGGATATTCCTCTCATAATACCGATAGCAGATTATCCTCTATCGACACTCAATTGCTTTTGTAAAGTTAGTTGTCACTCCCGATGATTGACTATGCTAGATCTGAAACTTCTTGACCTATAAGTCTGGTATCAAAGAGTGGAGTACTCATACAGAATATTCTTGGTATCTCAAGTTTAAGGACAAGATATATAATTGGGATGATGGAATCACTATCTAAAAATAAGGTATTATCAATCATCCAACATTTTAGGAGTAGATCAATCAATGAACTCATTCTATAATAAGCACATGCACTATATTTCTAGTGTCCCCACATAAGCAATTATGAGACCAGCCACCTCCATCATATGAACGAATATACAATACACTAGTCTATCCGGTTATCTCGATGTCCCTCTCGAGTATCCTATAAACATGATTATTTAAGGTTTATGTTTAAAGGCGAATCGATCTCATTATCATGATCTCATCATGATCTGATTCTCATTACATAGATCTATGAACATCACAATATAACAGATAACATAAAGTGAGAAAAATATCAATAAATAATAATAAGCAAAATGAGTGCTTATCATGACACATGTGTTATTACTCACGTGATGGACTTACATAAACCTATAACTAGCACATATGCACTATATCCCTAATGTCCTTACACAAGTGGTTATGAGACCAATTGCCTCTATCATATGGATGGATATATAGTACATTAGTATATTTGGTTATCTCGATATCCCTTTCAGGTAACCTATGACTAGAAATATTTAGGATCTATATTTAAAAATAAATTAATCTTATTATCATGATCTTATCATGATCCAATTCTTATTATATAAATTCAAGAACATCATAATATATTCATCATATAATATAAAATAAAAAATATTATTATTAATATTGATAAAAATATCGTACGATTTAGCCTTATCGAATACCATGAAAGAAATAGAAAGTTGCAATCAATAGTTAAATTCATGAAAAAGTTGCAATCAATAAAGATGTTGTTGTGTTGTCCGACTGTCATGCATGCCAATAGATTAATAGGGTATATGTCTAACAGCTAGCTGTATGATGTTAGTCCATCATATTATATAAAAGAAATAGAAAAATAAAGATGTTACTGTTGCATAGATAACCAGGTAAGAAAGAAATGGAAAGATATTTAAGCACCATAGGAGGAGTTGTTTTCGGGGATGGAGGAGCAATATAAGTATTAAAACAGGATATTAAATGTAATTGAAGGAAAATACTTCTAAATAAGAAAACTAAAATAATATTAAGAAAGAGATAAACACTTACAATATATCCCCACAAGTTATATTTTTAACGAATCAAGATTCTCTATATAGAACATAATTGAAAACTATCTCACCCATGAACTCACTCATGACTCAATTAGGTATAAACTTACTCGTGACTCAATTAGGTATAGAAACAACCTTTTATGATAACTACATATATCATGAGACATTTGTGCATAACTGATGAGAACATGGGCTACTTTATCACATTAGGAGAAACTACCAAACGTAACTAGGAACCAATTCTGGACAGCTTATTGCCACACTTTGGTCATTGCCTTTGTCTTTCCTTCTCCAAATAAAGCCTAAGTGGGAAGGAAAAGAACACCATTTGAAGTCAATAAGAGTAAGGAATTATACTCACGCTCCATTGATGTTGATGACCCTACTTGTCCCCTTGAAGGTAGCTATCGTTGCTAATCGTTTTTTGTTAGAAATTATTTATGTGTAAGGAGAAATTTAAAAAATGACTAAAAAAAATAGTCTCATAAATATCCAGTTAATGAGATGAATTTTTTTTTAGTCTAACTTACAATATAATAATTTAGGCTTTTGGATTGAATTGGATAGAAATTGACAACTCAAGGAAAAGATCGACTTGCATCTCCACCATTCAGTGGACCAACACAACAATCCAAATAGATCAAGAAGAACATTAAAAATTGTGAGATGCCTGTAGCTGCACAGGCTCTTCTCCCTGTTCCCCCGAGAAGAACAAAATCCTTGGAAAAAAGATGCGACAGTGAAATCACCCTTTACAAATCGTCGGTCCCTCGCTGTGTATGTGTTGTAAATAGTAACCGGAGACAAGGTGATCTTTCAGATGATGCATGGTTGTGGTCATGGGAAGCCCTGAGAAGGATACATGGATGATGGGCCACTGCCACCACCTCCTCCTTGTGATCTACTGCTGCTATTTTCGTCTCCGCCTCCATCGTTCATCTTGCATCCAAATTGTTCCGCCATTCCAAGATTCAGATACACCATTCTTGAGTCTGGGCTAAGGTCGATCATGCTGGATCTTGAACAACTCGCGTTACAAGAACCTGCTTCCGGACTCATCTGTGGAAAGATGGACGTGCTCGGGTTGCTTTCGGCACCACAGTTATTAGCCTCCTCCCGGGTCATGACCAGTGCCGCAGACTGGACGAGCTCGAGACACAGACGTAGCTTGTTGGGTTCGATGTGCGACAGAGCTGGCACTGCGCCCTTGAAGAGAAACTCGGAAGTTAGAGTGCGAAGTATCTCGATCGGGGTCACGCCGTCCACGGTACGAACGTTGGGGTCAGCGTGGTGGTCGAGGAGGACGGCTACCATGTCGGGGCACACCATCTCGGCCGCGACGTGGAGCGGCGTCCTTCCGGAGGGACCGGCCGGGCGATTGACGTCCGCCGCGCCGAGCTCAAGAAGAGCCTTGACGACCTCGCGGCTACAGTTCTCGACGGCGTAGTGGAGGGCGAGCGCGTCGTCCAGGTTCAGCCCCTCCCCCATGACCATCAGCTTGACGAGCTCGACGTCGGACGAGTCGAGAGCGCGACGCATGCGGCGGATCTTGTGGTGGTGGTCGTCGATGTCAGCAGAGGAACCGGCAACGTCGACCTGTTGGTGGTGGTGGTGCGCGACAAAGGAGGACCGGCGACCGAGGGAGGACTTGAAACGAAGCTCCTTGATCCGGGCGACCACGTCGATGGGGAGGTGCTTCGCAAGCACCTCGGCCGGGAGGCCCGACTTGGCGACGAGGTGCGAGCACGTGGTCCAGAGCTGCTGCAGGTCTTGCTGCCGCGACGCGACCAGGACCTTCATCACGTCATCGATCGACGCCTTCTCCACCATGACCGCCAATTGCTTCTGCACCCAGCCACAGCCAGAATGAACAACCGCAGTACCAAACATGAGTCTGCGACAGATAACGAACTAAAAGTTGCTCTCCTGGAATGCTAGTTTGGAGTGTAATAGGACAGTAGGGAAGGAACTTTAGGTTGGTTCCTCGCATAAAATATAGGAGGAGAAAGAGGATGCTCGGTTTATTGGGGAGTGATGGAGCTGGTGATTGGGTTGTGAGAGAACAAAAGGTATCCCAATTTCAAGAAATGGGGAATGATGCATGAATGTGACATCAAAGAAGGGAAGATGTATTAACAAAGGGAAAAGCTTAGTTTTAGAAACGCCTGTGGTAGTTGAAAGATGGTCGGATCAGTGAAAGAGACCCGCTCATGGAATTTGCTGTGGAGGACGCCTTGCACACAGTGAAAAGAAGCCGGAGAGGTTTTGAAGAAGAAGAACACCAACAGAAGCAACAGTAAGAGACATCTAAAAAGGAGCAAACACGTTAGACACAAAGTTGCAAATAAAAGGAAAGGAGGTCACTCTTTTGAGAAGGACAAATGGATAATGACCAACAGCTGTTTGAACCCGAGGAATTGGGCGAGAGGGAGCGATCTAGCTTTGAGAGGCGACCTCGATGATCTGCTCGAGCTGCTTGATGCCGAAGGAGCGGGCAGCGGCGAGGGTGTCGAGGGCGAGGTCGACGGCCGCGGTGCAGTGGGTGTGCCAGCAGCTGCGCTCGCCGCAACCGGACCGAGGCTGGTGCTTCTGCGGCACGACGGAGGCCTGCCCACTGTACAGGAACTGCAGAATCAGCAGGAACACCTCGTAGCTGACCGAATTCACTGGGATGACGGTGCCGCCGCCACCGGCAGTTCCAGGGGAAGCCGCCACCCTCCTCGGTGACGATAGGAGGCCTGGCGACGGCGGGTCGGTGCCACAGAAGAACCTACGGAAGAAGAGACTGCGGGCCGCGAGGATGCAGCGGTGGGCGTGCACGAATCGGCCCTCGACACTGAAGGTGACGTCGCTGAAGGCCTGGCCATTGATGAGCAAATTGAGGTAATCCAAGGTGAGGGATTTGAGGGCCTCCTCCATGAACACCTCCTTTCTTTACTCTCTCTGATCTCTCCCTTTCACAAGCTTAGGGTTCAGATATGTGTGATTACAATTCTGGAGGAGTAATTTTTGTCAGGGAAGAAGAGGTAGTGCGATAAAAAGAGAGAAGATACAAGGGCGGCGGCTAGAGAAAGGGCCTCTCCTGACGACCTAATTCAATCCTCTCGTGTATCCTGCTGCTGCTGCTACTTCTGGTCCACGATGTTCTTCCTATCTGCACATTTGTGTGCTTCTGTTGGGGATGTGATCTTTTCTTGACGAGAGAAAGAGAGCGGAAGAAATGACTTGTGGTGTATGTATCAGTGATAGAAAGGGAGAGCAATTTGTATGGTTGTGCTCGGCGGCTGGGGGATACAAATAATTGAGGTGGTAAAAAGGGGAGATCGGATACAGACATGCTCTGAGATGGAATGGACTCGCTTGGTAAGTGCAACAACAGGGTTTACACCTAACTGCATTAATCCATATAGAAGGAGGCATGATCTGATCAGATGACACTTTGAGACTACTTCTTGTTAACGTGTCTCACTTACTATATTCCATTTCCTTCAGTGGTTGACAGAATTAGTCCACATATCATGTTCAGATACTTCTTATAATAATACTTAATGTACTAGCACAAGCTCATAACAAGCGAAAATTTTCTACGTGATCATAAACAACTCGGTACAATATGTACAGAATATTCATGGTATACCAAACCAATCCCTTGGTTGGTGGTGCTAATTTATTTTCATGAAGGAACAGTGGTGGAACTGGTTGCACAATGCAAGTCTATGAGCCGTGACAAGATGTATACATTTCCACAAAACAGCTCTGAGAACCTGTCTCTGACCTTGAGCTACTGGTTGCATCACATTTTGGATGCATTACTGCATGTTGCAGAAATAATCCTTTGCCATTACCTAATGGATTCCAAATTGTTTATTCCTTATTCATATGAGCAAGACATATATATCCTGTTTAATAATTCAGATCGATTAGCCAGGTCAAACTTATTTACAAAACTAATAAGATTAATTTAAATAGTTATGATTAGATAAATAAAAGATAAAAATTTAGATTTAAATAAATAGATTAGGATTAAAATATTTATTGGGATAATAATTTTTTTATTATTATAAAAAATTTATACTTTATCTTTTAGTCAATATAAATAGGTGCTTTTGGAGCAATCCTAGTTCTCTATACTAATCTCTTCCTTTTTATCATTAAAGTTCTATAGAAAAGCAACAAATGTGATTTCAAAGTGAACAATGTGGTATTAGAGCTTGGTTCGAAGAAGACTAATAGAAATATGTCGATTAAAATGAAGAGAAGACTAGTAGATCTAGAAAAATAAAAAAAGAATATGACAAATACTAGAGTAAGTATTCCAAATCAACTTCTTCTTATCTTCAAAAGTGATAATTATCAATTTTAAGTTATTAATATTAAATTTTTATTTATTTTATAATGATTGTGAAATTTGGTAGAGAATGATTTTGTTGAGTATGATCTATAGGATCCTAATATAACTAAAAATTAAAGAGATCATATGAATGAGAATACATAGAAAAATGCAAAAGCCCTCTATATGCTAAAACTGATAGCAGATAAGATTTCTTCAAATGCATGAGAAAATCTCGCTTATCAGTTGAGGAAAATATTTTCCTCTAACTTGTATAAATAGACATTGTATTCAATAAACTTCATTAAGCTTTGTAATCACATTCCAATTTAATAGTTTTCACATAATATTAGAGCAATTACATTAAAGTAAGATTTCTCTTCCCTTCCTTGCTATCTAGCGAAAGCTAACTCACCTTCTATTAGTGTCGCCAACAGCACAACAACATTACACTTGCGAGGTCGATAAGAAGTGGATCAATGAGATCCTCCACATCCACCTTGTCGCTAGTGTGCTTACTATTGTATCTTCCTCTCCGCCGATGAACCTTCGGTTCCAGTCGCCTAGATGAGGTGACGGCTTCCACTATGGGTCCTAGTCGCCTAGACGAAGCAACTTCTACTATCAGCTCTTCCCTTATCCCTCGAGGCTCTTCGTCCAACAGAGGAGCTCTCCCTTAACATCCTCTTGCAGCTTCTCGTACACCGGCTCAACCCCTGCATAGTTCTCTTCTTATTTGTCTTCTCCTTCTATTCCGGGGAACTCTAACAAACTTGCACCGTGCTGTTGTCACTACGGCCCCCCGCTGAGGGCTCTCTCCTGGTGAAGCCTCTTTGTTCTTCCTCACCGGTGGAACTATAGCGGTTCCCTAACTGCGACGAAGCTCCTCCTCCTCTTCCATTGATCTCCCTACCGTGGCACCTCTAGCACAACCACTCTTCACATAAGCAGAAAGCATGAGCAAAGTGACTCATCCCATCCTCATTATTGTATCTACACAAGCGACTACCCCACCTCTTCATCGATGAAGCGCACTTCGCCAACAGATCTACACCTCCTCTAGCAGCTTCGATCCATTGATCGTGAGCCACTCTCTTCTTCTTACTCATTGCCGCTAATTCTCAATTACTCCCACACTGCCAGGGTGCAGCCATCCTCGCCAAGCGATCGTTAGCCTACCTTGTCGGCCTTGTTGAGGATCACTAGTGCAGAATCCCTTTCCCTTACCAGGGTGCTGATTTGTATCTCTAACTCTATGTTAAACGCTCATCTTTGCATCGAGCGTAGAGTTGGCCTACTCGCTTGGTTGCATAGCACCTTCAGCATTGGGGCATCACTAATCCGCTACCATCACTACTGAAACTATTGGGTCCAGCCCATATGTGGGCTTGGACAATTGGGTCTATTGAGCCCAAATCAGTAATTAAGAGAGAAAGGGCAAAATTGGGCAGCGTGCAGTGTGTGTGTGTGCGCACAGTGAGATTGCAGCGTTCGTGCGGCGGCGTGCAGTGAGAAAAGAGGAGAGAGAAATAGAGAGAGAAAGTAAGGTTTCTGAGTTTTCTGCTTGACGATCGGTGGCCAAACGTTGTCAGTTTCGGCCCAAATTTTATGTGGAGAATCCTTGCAGCAAACTCTACAATCCTAACGGTGTTGATCTGCAGTTTACCCTCTCTAAGATACTTTCCTATGATATCCACTTTGTGAGACCTAGAATTCTCTTTGGAGGAGATCCACCTATGTGATGAAGATATGGTATTCTTGAGCCAAGATCTATGTTCTTGATGTTATTCTAATCCTCTAGTTATTCTAGAGAAGACCTACTGTAAACCTGTTATCATTATTATTGATAGTGGAAGTTTGAGGTGGACTACGGTCCCGTGGTTTTTCCCACATTGGGTTTTCCACGTTAAAAAGATTTGGTCTCATTGTGTGATTGATTTATTGCTCTATTGTTTATGCTGTGCTGATTGATTTAGCATTTTGATATCAAGTTGGTATTTTGATGAGGAACCTATTTTGATACACAAAGAGGGAAAAGAATTATTCCGCATTAACAGGTTTCTTCCCAACAAGTGGTATCAGAGCATTAGGTTGTTTGGTGCTAGTTTTCTTGTGTGATTGAAATGGAGTCAGATGGTATGATTAAATTGAACTCATCAAATTATTCCACTTGGAGGCGTCTGATAGAAGATTTGCTCTATTGCAAAGATTTGTATAAGCCTATCAAGGTTAAAGATAAACCTTCTACTATGGATGATGAAGAATGGGAAGTTCAACATAGAAAAGCTATTGCCTATATTAGAAGATGGATGGATATAAACTTGCATGAGTATATTTCAGATGAAACCAGAGCTGATGTTGTTTGGCAAAGGTTAGAAAATCTTTTTGCGAAAAAGACAGTGGGAAATAGAATTTCTCTCCTCAGAAGGCTTGTAAATTTGAAGTATAAAGATGGTGGTAACATTATTGAGCACATAAGCCTATTTCAGAGTCTTGCAAATAAGTTGGTTGCTATGAAAATGAATATAGATGATGAGATGCAGGGATTATTACTTCTCAGCTCTTTACCAGAAAGTTGGGAAACGTATGTGGTGACTATTTGTAACTCCACGCCAGAGGGGACTCTAACCATAGATATGGTTAAAGACAGTTTGCTAAATGAAGATGCAAGAAGGAAAGAACAGGGTGAATCTTCTTCTGGTGCATTTGTTACTGAAAAACAAGAAAGACGTGGAAGAAGTCATAGCAGAAATCCACATGGTTATAGAGGAAGATCCAAGTCTAGAAGAGATATCAAATGTTTTCACTGTAATAGGCCAGGTCACATGAAGAAAGAGTGTAGGTTTTGGAAGCGAGAACAGAATGAAATGAAGAAAAATGAGAAAGAGATCAATACAGTTGCTGCTGAAGGTAATATCACTATTGTCTGTGATGAAGGTTGTGTTAGCCTTGTAGCTCAGGACAGTAATTGGGTAATTGACTCTGGTGCTTCATTTCATGTCACTTCTCATGGTGATTTCTTTAGATCTTACACTGCCGGTGATTTTGGTAATGTCAAAATGGGAAACAATGGTACATCTAAGATTGTGGGTATTGGAGATATTTGCTTGGAGACCAGTATTGGGAGCAAATTAATACTCAAAGATGTAAGGCATGTTCTAGATATTCGTCTTAACTTGATATCTACAGGTAGACTTGATGATGAGGGCTTTGCACATTATTTTGGTGAAAGTAAATGGAAACTCACTAAAGGTTCTCTAATTGTGGCAAAAGGAAAGAAGATTAACTCTTTTTATGTCATGGAAGCTAAGCTACACAAAGGAGAGATTAATGCAATTCGAAAAGGTGAAAGTATAGATCTTTGGCATAAGAGGCTTGGACATATCAACGAGAAGGGACTTCAAACTCTTACTAGAAAGCAGTTCTTACCAGAGTTGTAAGGTACATCTCTTAAATCTTGTGATCATTGCTTAGCTGGAAAAATACATAGAGTTGCATTTCAGACATATCCATCATCTAGAAGATCTGATGTTATTGATTTAGTTCATACTGATGTTTGTACTATGCAAACTAGAACTCTTGGAGGTGCTCTTTATTTTGTTACTTTTATTGATGACCATTCTAGAAAAGTGTGGGCTTTTGCTTTGAAATCTAAAGATCAGGTACTCGATGCTTTCAAGGAGTTTCATGTAAATGTTGAAAGAGAAACTGGCAGAAAGCTAAAGTGTGTTCGATCAGATAATGGTGGCGAGTACAGGGGTCCTTTTGAGAATTATTGCAGGTTCCATGGTATCAGGCTTGAGAAAACAATTCCTAAAACTCCTCAGCAGAACGGTGTGGCAGAAAGGATGAACAGAACCATTGAAGAAAGGATTAGGTGTATGCTTTCCCACGCCAAGTTACCAAAGTCATTTTGGGGGGAGGCTATGAGAACTACAGTTGACCTGATAAATCTTTCTCCATCAGTTCCTCTGCAAGGTGATGTTCCAGAGAGAGTATGGAGAGGAAAAGATATATCTTATAATCATTTGAGAGTCTTTGGGTGTAAAGCATTTGTTCATATTCCCAAAGATGAGAGGTCCAAGCTTGATAATAAGGCAAAAGCATGTATCTTCTTGGGATATGGTCATGAAGAGTTTGGATACAGATTATGGGATCCAGTGAACAAGAAGATTATTAGAAGCAGAGATGTTGTGTTTCTTGAAGACCAATTGTTTGATGATGGTGATAATGTTGAGAAGCCAGAAACCTCTGTTTATATTCCTTGGAGTTTGGGTCCAGTTCCTTCACCTATAGTTCATGATGATCATGGGGGAGATGAACAAGAAGATTGTGGTGAGAATACTAGTGATGATACACCTACAGTTGATGATGCTGAACCAACTGAACAAGCACCTCCACCACCAGTTGAAATTCCATTGAGAAGATCCACTAGAGAGCGACAACCCTCTACCAGATATCCTCCACATGAGTATGTTATGCTTACTGACGGGGGAGAGCCAGAAACTTACCAAGAAGCTATTCTACATGAGAATAAGAATGAGTGGGTTAAAGCCATGCAAGAAGAGATGAGATCCTTACTTGAGAATTATACTTATGACTTGGTAAGATTGCCGAAAGAGAAGAAAGCTCTCAAGAATAAGTGGGTTTATAAATTGAAGACTGAAAACAATAGCTCACAACAAAGATACAAGGCACGACTAGTTGTGAAAGGATTCAGTCAGAAGAAAGGTATTGACTTTGAAGAAATATTTTCTCCAGTTGTGAAAATGTCCTCTATCCGAGTTGTTCTTGGTTTGGCTGCCCGCTTAAATTTAGAAGTTGAACAACTTGATGTGAAAACAGCATTTCTTCATGGTGATTTAGAAGAAGAAATTTACATGGAGCAACCAGAAGGTTTCAAAGTCAAGGGAAAAGAAAATCTGGTATGTAAGCTTAGGAAAAGCTTATATGGACTCAAACAGGCACCTAGACAGTGGTATAAGAAGTTTGATTCCTTTATGATGAGCCAAGGGTATGATAAAACCACATCTGATCATTGTGTGTTTATGAAGAAATTTTCAGATGATGATTTTATTATTTTACTGCTATATGTTGATGATATGTTGATTGTTGGCCATGATGTTGGAAAAATTGAAAAGCTTAAAAGAGAGCTAAGTAAGTCTTTTGCTATGAAAGACTTAGGATCGGTGAGACAAATACTTGGCATGAAGATTCTTCGTGATAGGAAGAAAAGGAAGATTTAGCTATCTAAGGAGACTTACATTGAAAAGGTTCTTGAAAGATTCAACATGAGTAAAGCCAAAGCAGTTTGTTCTCCACTTGCAGGTCATTTCAAGCTGAGTTCAAAACAATGTCCTACAAGTGAGAAAGAAAAAGAAGAAATATCCAGAGTGCCTTACTCATCTGCAGTAGGCAGTTTGATGTATGCTATGGTTTGTACTAGGCTAGATATAGCTCATGCAGTTGGAGTTATTAGCCGATTTCTCTCAAATCCTGGAAAGGAACATTGGGCAGCAGTGAAATGGATATTAAGATATCTAAGAGGTACTTCCAGGTTGTGTTTATGTTTTGGTGATGATGAACCTGTGTTAGAAGGTTACACAGATGCAGACATGGCAGGTGATACTGATTCCAGGAAGTCCACTTCGGGATTCTTGATGACATTTGCAGGAGGAGCAGTCTCTTGGCAGTCTAAGTTATAGAAGTGTGTTGCTCTATCAACCATAGAAGCAGAATACATAGCAGTTACTGAAGCCTACAATGAAGCTTTAAGGATGAAAAAGTTTCTACAGGAATTGGGCTTGAAACAGGAAGGATATACTGTTTACTGTGACAGTCAGAGCGCTATTCATCTATCCAAGAATTCAACATATCATTCTAGATCCAAGCATATTGATGTGAGATATCACTGGATTCGTGATGTGCTTGAGATGAAAGAATTACAGTTGGAAAAGGTGCATATCAATGATAATGGTTCAGATATGTTGACAAAGTCTTTGCCTAAGGAGAAGCTTGAAGCATGTAGGCGAAGAGCGGGCTTGGTACACCCCGTCATATGAGCTGGAGGGGGAGAATTGTTGGGTCCAGCCCATATGTGGGCTTAGACAATTGGGTCTATTGAGCCCAAATCAGTAATTAAGAGAGAAAGGGCAAAATTGGGCAGCGTGCAGTGTGTGTGTGTGCGCACAGTGAGATTGCAGCGTGCGTGTGGCGGCGTGCAGTGAGAAAAGAGGAGAGAGAAATAGAGAGAGAAAGTAAGGTTTCTGAGTTTTCTGCTTGACGATCGGTGGCCAAACGTTGTCAGTTTCGGCCCAAATTTTATGTGGAGAATCCTTGCAGCAAACTCTATAATCCTAATGGTGTTGATCTGCAGTTTACCCTCTCTAAGGTACTTTCCTACGATATCCACTTTGTGAGACCTAGAATTCTCTTTGGAGGAGATCCACCTATGTGATGAAGATATGGTATTCTTGAGCCAAGATCTATGTTCTTGATGTTATTCTGATCCTCTAGTTATTCTAGAGAAGACCTACTGTAAACCTGTTATCATTATTATTGATAGTGGAAGTTTGAGGTGGACTACGGTCCCATGGTTTTTCCCACATTGGGTTTTCCACGTTAAAAAGATTTGGTCTCACTGTGTGATTGATTTATTGCTCTATTGTTTATGCTGTGCTGATTGATTTAGCATTTTGATATCAAGTTGGTATTTTGATGAGGAACCTATTTTGATATACAAAGAGGGAAAAGAATTATTCCGCATTAACAAGTTTCTTCCCAACAGAAACATCTTCTCTATTCATCACCCTAAATAGTAGGAGCTATAGGAGATATCGACGAAGTGCCCATTGTCTCCTCTAGGTGGTTGCACAGTAGGAGGCTGAGCACCCGCTGCCTTATCCTTGGAGGTGCACAGCATCACCAATATCGACAAACCTCTAGTTGCCCTCAACGAACTACTGTTGAATCTCGGATTTTGATGATGAAGTCAATTATCATTTATTTATCTAATCTATATGTTGAGATAAGTGTGCAGGATTAACTACGATGGCAGTAAGACATGCAGCAGGTGTTGAGTTGGAGTAAAGACCAAGATCACGCTGGGGGTTCGAGAGTTCATCGAAAGTCCAAACGGTCATCGGAGGTTCCGCGGGAACAATCCGAGAAGTCCAGGAGCTTGCCAAAGAAGCTCGTCGGAACTCGCTAAGAAGATCATCGCAAGTCCAAGAGTTTGCCGGTAGTCTACCGGAGCATTGCCGAGGGTTCGTTGGATGTTCGCCGGAAGTTCATCGGAAGCTCGTCGGAAGAAGCGATTGATGCATCGGAACACAAATTACAGTTATAATGTCTTAATTGTCATAGTTAGTAGGTGGATTAAGATTGGGAGGTGATCCTATTAACTTAATCTAGAGCCAACTGGGCCCTTGACAGACCCAAAATGGGCTGAATGGATCAATCCATTCGGATCCAAAATTCCTAGTCGACAGTGGCACCGCTTAGGAGACTCAGTCTCCCAAGAGTTTTGGGCGGTAGTACCGCCCTAGTCAGGCGGTGGTACCGTCAAAGCTCGGTCTCCGAGCTCTAGCAAGTGGTGGTACCACCCTAGTTAAGCGGCGGTACTGCTAGAGCTCATTCTCCGAGCTCTGCCAAGCGGTGGTACCGCCTAAACTGAGAGGTAGTACCGTCTAGTGTCAAATGCCAGGTGGTAGTACTATCCAGTTATGGTGATGGTACCGCCAGGACCCCAGAAATCTAGGAGATGACACTTTGGAGCTCCAATTTCAAACTGATTGGGGCATATATAAACCCCACCCTTTCTGCATGAAAGGGCAATCCGAAAGTTTGTATTTATTCTGAGAATTTGAGAGCTTAAAAGTGTTGTAAAAGGCTAGAAGTTCTTCTCCCTCTTTCCTTCTAAGTTTTGATCATTCAAGAGAGGAGTAAAAATCTGTAAGGGTTGTCTCCTAAGCCCATCAAAAGGAGAATAGGTATAAAAGGGTGATTGACCTTCGTCTATTGAAGGAAGGCCTCTAGTGGACGTCGGTGACCTCGTCGGAGGAGGAAGCCAAAAGTGGATGTAGGTTAAGAATAACCGAACCACTCTAAATCTCGGTTTGCATTTACATTCTGCTTTTTATCTTAACTGCAAACTGCCTCCATTGCTTTACATCAACTATACTTCTATTTTGATCTTAAGTTAAAGTTCTTTCCGAAATGGTTTTCATCGAAAACAGATTTAAGTGATTTTTGAACCAACGAAAGTTTTTCGCTACACTAATTCACACCCCCCCCCCCCTACTTAGTGCTCTTGATCCTAACAATTAGTATCAGAGTAGGTTGACTCTCAATCAGATTAAAACTCAAGAGAGATGGCATATGCCGAAAACCAAGAGGGTCACTCTATTACACGTCCGCCCATGTTCAATGGGACGGATTACACCTATTGGAAGACCCGAATGAGGATCTTCCTTATTTCCATTGATTTTAAACTTTGGAATATTATTGAAAATGGATTTTCAAAGTCTTCTCTTCCAATGATCGATTGGAATGAATTGGAGAAGAAGACTTTCACTCTTAATGCAAAGGCTATGAATGCCTTATTTTATGCACTTGATAAAAACGAGTTCAATCATGTTTTGATTTGTGAAACTACATTTGATATTTGGCATACATTCGAAGTGACTCACGAAGGCACGAGTAGAGTCAAAGAGTCAAAAATCAATCTTTTAGTACATTCTTATGAACTTTTTCGTATAAAACCGAGTGAGACTATAGGTGATATGTACACCCATTTTACGGATGTCATCAATGGTCTTAAAAGACTCGGTAAAAGTTTTTCGAATTTCGTTAATTAAATTCTAAGATCCCTTCCAAAGAGTTAGGACCCTAAAGTTACTGTTATTCAATAGGCTAAAGATTTGAACAACTTCCCTCTTGAAGAATTAATCGGGTCATTAATGACCTATGAAATGACTTGCAAAGCTCATGAAGAGTATGAGGACACCTTTCCAAAGAACAAGAAGGATATGATACTTAGAACTTAAAAAGACCACTTGAGAGAAAACTTAAGTGATGAGGACTTTGATGATGACTTGGCACTTCTAACAAGGATATTTAAAAAATTTATTAAAAGAAATAAATTTAAAAATGACACTAAAAATAAATTTGAACACAAAAAGGATTAAGTTATTTGCTACGAATGCAATAAACCGGGACATTGTAAAAGTGATTGTCCCCAAGCCAAGAAGAGAACACCAAAGAAGAAGGCACTCAAAGCAACGTGGGATAACTCAAGCGCATCCAAAGAAGAGGAGTCCAACACCGAGCAAGTTGCTCATTATGCACTCATGGCAATCAGAAAGGAGGTATCAAATTTAATTGATGCAGATTTATCTTTTAATAAATTATTAAATACTTTTCATGATTTATTTGATGAATGCAAAATAATTAGTAGAAAATATAAATTGTTAAAAAAGGAGTATGATATTCTTATTAGTAATTTTGATAAATTAAAAATTAAACATAATGATAGTTTAGTTCCATGTATGAAATGTCATGATTTAGAAACTCTCCAAAAGGAGAACTTACTACTCAAGGACACCATGAAGAAATTTGAGGTTGATAACAGGTCATTGAATATAATCCTTACCAATAAGGGTCACGTTCCTAAAAGAAGTGAAATCGGATTTGTGAGAAGCTCTCACCAAAATCTAACCACTTTCATTAAAGGCCCTATCTTGCATGTTTTGCACCAAACCAAATGCAACTTTTGTTGCAAACATGGACATAGAACTTATCATTATCCATTCAAAAAGGTTAGTCTAAGCAAATTGATTTGGGTTTCAAAAGAAACCATAAAAAATTCCATGTAACATGACAAACAATTTAGATTGGTTTTTGAGGCACCCAAGATTAAATGGGTACCTAAAAATCATCCTCCTTTTTAGAAACGTATACCATCACAAACTAGGAGCAAGAGATGATATCATGCTTTTTAGGTGCTCAAGGTTTTTGACCAAAGATCTAAAATGACTTATAACGCTCTCTAGCTAAAATGACAAAAAGAGGATCAATAGAATCAATAACAAAATGATACTAATATACCATACATTAATGATGCAATCTTGCATGATAAACACTTAAGATAATCCCTCAAATTTTGAAATATGTAAACTCTTATGCATGAATTCCCCTTCACACATCCTTCGGATTTTCTGAATTCATCGAATACATTCCTTCCTCAATTTTTTCAGATCCAACTATATCTCACAAGATCATGAACTTACGTCTTGCAAGCCAAGTTTGCATACAAATTTTGTATGATGTATGTTATGAACGTATTGAAAACATATAAGCTCTGTATGACATTTGAGTAGAGTATGCATTTCACAAGATTGATCATGAATGCACAAATTTTCTCATCTTGTGATGTGAATTTTTACATGATTATGAAATTAGGGTTGTGTGCTTCACAAACAAAACACTCTCTTCAAATTGAAAACACCCACATCAGCCCACACACCCCTGAAAGCAGTGCTCACTACCTGAAGGCAATGGCACCGCCCAGCTGACGTTAGTGTTAGGATCGGAGCGACACTAAGAGGGGGGGGGGGGGGGGGGGGGGTAAATTAGTGCAGCAGATTAAAACTCATAAGTTTGAAAATGATTTCATAAATACATAGAGATTTCGATTCGACAATGAATGATTTGGTGAATATAGCTCGAGTAAAGTGAGAAGATAAAAACCGAAAGCTTGCTTCTATGTAAATAACGGCTTAAGAAAGGTAAACACTCACACATTCAAGGAACACAATAATTTAAAGTGATTCGGTCAAAATGATCTACATCCACTTGCGAAGCCTTCATCGATGAGGCTCCCAACTTCCACTAGTAAATCACTTTGAAGGGGAAGAACAAATACCCCTCTTACAACCTTTTACAAGTGGTTCACACTCTTACAGATTTTCAAAGAGAAAAAGGGAGGTGAACACTAAAGCAATTGAAAACAAGACTTGCTAAAGACTTTGCTAAGGCTTAATCTCAATCTCTAACTTCTCAAAGATTGTATTCTCTACTGAGAATTGAGGGGTATTTATAGGCCCCAAGAGGATTCAAATTTGGGCTCCAAATTTTGAATTCTCTTGGGTTCCCGATGTTGGCAATGCCAACACCTATCAGTGGCGGTGTTACCGCCTATCAATGTCTGACACTGATAGTGTACTAATGGTGCCACTGCCCGATCCTCAGGTTCTGGGCAGTGCCACCGCCCAATCTAGCGGTGCCACCGCCTGGACTGTTCCAGCTCATTAGTTGGTCTCCAAAATTGGCCCAAACCAGTCCAAATTCGGACCTAGTTGGCCCCTAACTAGATTATAGGATTAACTCTTAATCCTAACCCTAATTATATACAAACTATGAAGTTAAGACATAGTCCTAAGCCAGTTTTTAACCAGCGACGTTGAGTTTCCTTCCGGCGAGCTTTTCGACGAACTTTCGGCGAACTTCCGATACACCCTCGGATTTCTTCCGGCGGACTCCTAGTAGGCTCCCGATCTTGTGGCGAGTTCAGCGAGTAGCTGAGCCTTCTCAGTGATCTCCGTGAACCTCCGACGATCTCTTCAGCGGACTTCCAAAAGCTCCAACAAGTCCCCGATTTCCTCTCGGTTGGTTCCGGCAACATCTCCGATGAATCATTGGACTTTCGAACACCCATCAAACCTGACTCCGATAAACTTGCTTTATGTCTTTAAGCTATCATAGTTAATCTTGCACATGTAAAACAAAACTTCGATCGAGATAATTAATTCTAAGCAATTAATCAAGTTGTCCGGCATGTCATTGGTCCCTCGACGCTTCATCCGATTCTTCAGTGCATCGTCCTCTCTTTCGGCCTATTGCCCAATCGGCCAGTTGACTCCACAACTCCAATATCCTTGGCGCAATACTCACTCTTCTTGGCCCGATGCCCGAATCCACAGCCCAAAGCCTTCTGTCGATACGCTAACCGATCCACCGGCCCGACGTCCAATCTTCTGACGTGTTCTTTCAGCACAACATGATTTTCCTGTTATAATTGTCTTATCCTAATCGAAGAATCCTACATCACTGAAAACACATATTAAATCATAAACACATATCAAGTGGTTTCATTATCAAAATACGAGATTCAACAATCTCTCCCTTTTTTATGATGACAACCACTTGATGACGAAGTTAACCTTAACTCCCGGAATTTAAACAAACTCCTCCTATCAATATGTCATATTGATAGAACCTTGAATTCATGCCAAATTCAAATCATTGCAAATATTCATCATGAATATTTGTAATACGTCATCATGCATAACATGATCATATTTCTCCCCCTTTGTCATCAACAAAAAGGATAAGTGTCACTTTTTATGTGTTTGAGAATAAGAATTCAACTTATTGCATGAAAAACATAATATCAAGTTTTATCATCATGCAAGCTAGCAAAAAAATTAAGTTTTGCAAGTTTGTAAATTTTTCTAGATATGCAAGTTTAGCATGTTCTGCTTCTTGAGATAGACAAAATTGCACATTTAGCATGCAAATTTATAGTATGCAAGTTATCAACTTTTACACAAAAAAGTTAGCAAAAAGATGTGCAAGATGGACTATTTTGCTTCTTTTCAAAATATGTAACTTGGCACATATTGCTTCTTTGAGATTTCCAAGATAGCACTTTTGCTTAAGATTAAAAGATAGCATTTCTTGCTTTTGAGTTGAGCAAACTAATAAGTTTTGCCCCTTTTTGTGATATATACATTTGTAATTTTTGCTTCTCTTGTCTTGTGCAAGCTAGCTAGCTATCTCCTATTTTGTCATTGTCAAAAAGAAGTGAAGACCCTTTGCATCAATTTCTAAAATATGATAAAGTATCAATCTTATTTGTGCATCATTATGTTTTCAAATTAAAATATGCAAAACTTCAAAACTTTACATTTGTATCCTTACTTCATGCATTATACAAATAAATTAATCACTATGGGCATATCATATATGATACATCATTTTGGTAATAAATCATAGCATTTATCAATATTTTGATCATGATACCAAGCATTCATCATTTAGAGCATTTATGATACATATTATATGCATATATCATCACAATAAAAAGTAGTTGCATGCATAATTTCAAATCATAAATGTTTCAAATCATGATGATATCAATTTTGTCAAATTATATCCTACCATGCATTTTCATAACTTTTCATTTGTATGCATCAAAATAATATTAAGAGTATTTTATACATAATACAAAATCATCATTTATAATTACATCAATATTCTAATCATTATTTCAATCTACACATCATGATAACAATAAATTTGCACTATAGACAATCTCATGTTTTATCATTCAACCTAGCGTATATTTTTGCAATTAGCAAGCTATCAAATTCCTTTTTCTTTTATAATAGTGAGTCAATCATATCAAGGCATTTGTATCATAGATACAAAGAAATCATATCATCAAAGATAAGACCATTTGAATACCAAAAGACATGATTTATTTCAATAGATCTCCTTTATTTTTATAAATATCAAAAAGAAATGTAGGAGATCAAATGTTATAGTACCTTGATTCTTGCATAAGAAGTCTTAAGTTATAAATTTTGAAAAATCAAGATAAGTCTTATTCAAATTCAAATCGTCAAATCAAAATCATTTTCAAGGGATTCATAAAAAGAAAAACATAGATAGATTTTTTTAATCTCTCAATTCTTTATGAATCATAAAAATTATAATTCAAAAAAAAATCATGATTCATTTCGGAAATTTTCTTCTTTAGTAAACAATAAGAAGAAACATGGGAGTTCAAAGAATAAGATGTTGCTTCACAATAAAATTTCATGTATTGAATATCGAGAAATCAAGATGATGATTCATAAAGAATATCATAAGTTACATTCAAAAGAAAAATCATCATTCATTTTCAAATCATTCAATTTGTCAAATCAACATTTCTTGGGTATGCATGATATCAAAACATGATTTCAAATCTTTAACATATAACATGCATGAATTCAAAAATCGAAAGGAGAAGGGAAGAATTCAAAGGTACAAAGATTTCAACCATCTCATAAACAAATGAAAGATTAAGTTATGAATTCAAAATTTCATGAATCATTTCGACAAATCTCCTTTTAAATAATCAAAATGATCATCAAAGAAAATCTCATATTATTCCAAAAAATCAAGATCATGATTTTGATAAAACTCATTTCAAATTCAAATAATCAAAATCATTTTTATGGTTCACAAAATTTATAACATAAGTAGATTCATGATTTCATTGATAATAGATTTTCCCCTTTTTTTTTAAGTGTTTCATTTTAAGTGATTGATTTCATGTTAACATGTTTTTCAAACATGCATCAACGTTTAGGATCAAAAAATAAACTTCATCATAAAACCATCAAGACCAATAAATTACAAAAATCATTATGTATAACTTTACAATCTCATGCATAAAATCATCAAAACATAGTATCAAAATTTCAATATTTTCATTCCATCATTTTGCATTGGTTTCATTGAACATAATTTTGAATGATTCTTATAGATAACTAAAACTTCTTTAGTTTTAATTTATGTGATTGACTTTATATTAGCGTGCTCAAATTTTGTTCTTAAGTCAAAACCATACATTATGTTTGACAACCAAAGACAAGGTTTGAAAAGATCATCAAGCCTTCCATTCAAAAGCCATGCATCATTATTAAGCATGATATTAAACTTCTCAATATTTTTATTATAACATCAAGCATGGTTTCAATCAAAATGACAAATCATCAAAATACACATTCTTTATTATCAAGCACATACATAAGATTTATATTTAACAATTTTATTGTATTTTTATTTTTAGACATTAAATTATTAAACATGTAATTTTCAAGAAAATTATTCCTAAACTAAATTAAAAATAACTCATGAAAAGTATTATGTAATTTTGAAATAAATTAGGGCGATTTCGATTACCTCATCGTTGAAAGCAGTTAAGCCATAGTTTGCCACCTCGCCTTTCTTGATTTTCTCCTCATCTTCGGAGGAGCTCGATTCATCTCAATTTGTGTTCTTCTTCTTACGTTCAAAGCAAGTAGTTCCGTTCTTTTTGCTTTTTAATTTTTGTTTCATTTATAGTTTAAGTTCACCATCACTTGAGCTTATGCTCGAGTGATCTTCATATATTCTATGTCCCAAATCCTTCCTGTCCTTTGGAATGTTATTCTCGAGTTTCTTTTTTATCACATTGTTCATTTCGTAGGTCATTAAAGACCCAATTAGTTCTTCGAGTGGAAATGTTTTAAGATCCTTGGCCTCTTGAATGACTGTAACTTTTGGATCCCAACTCTTTGGAAGGGATCTTAAAATTTTAGTTACTAGTTCAAAGTTAGAAAAATCTTTATCAAGAGCTTTGAGTCTATTGATGACATCCGTGAAACGGGTGTACATGTCTCCGATGGACTCACTTGGTGTCATCCGAAAAAGTTCGTAAGAATGCACAAGAATGTTGATTTTGGACTCTTTCACTCGGTTAGTGGATTCATGAGTGACCTCAAGACTTCTCCAAATATCAAAAGCTAAATCACAAATCAAAACGCGATTAAATTCATTTTTGTCAAGTGCACAATATAAGGCATTCATAACCTTTACATTTAGAGAAAACATCTTCTTCTCTAAATCATTCCAATGGTTCATTGGAAGAGAAGACATTTCAAATCCATTTTCGACTATGTCCCATAAATTCAAATCCAATGAAAGTAAAAAAACTCTCATTCGAGTTTTCCAATAAGTGTAGTCTGTCCCATTGAAAAAGGGAGGATGAATGAGAGAGTAACCCTCTTGAAGGTCGAAAAGAGCCATTTCTATTTAGGTGTTAAACCAAAGTAGAAAATCGTGGCTCTGATACCAATTATAAGGATCGGAGCGGCACTAAGAGGGGGGGTGTATTAGTGCAGCGGATTAAAACTCGTAAGTTTAAAAATGATTTCGTAAATACGTAGAGATTTCGATTCGACAATGAATGACATGGTGAAAGTAGCTCGAGTAAAGTGAGAAGATAAAAACCAAAAGCTTGCTGCTATGTAAAGAACAGTTTAAGAAAGGTAAACACTCACACATTCTAGGAATACACTAATTTAAAGTTGTTCGGTCAAAATTACCTACATCCACTTGCGAAGCCTTCTTCGATGAGACTCCCAACTTCCACTAGCGAATCACTTTAAAGGGGAAGCACAAATACCCCTCTTACAACCTTTTATAAGTGGTTCACCTCTTACAAATTTTCAAAGAGAAAGAGGGAGGTGAACACTTAAGCAATTGAAAACAAGACTTGCTAAAGACTTTGCTAAGGCTTTATCTCAATCTCTAACTTCTCAAAGGTTGTATTCTCTACTGAGAATTGAGGGGTATTTATAGGCTCAAAGAGGATTCAAATTTGGGCTTCAAATTTTAAATTCTCTTGGGTTCCCGATGCTGGCGGTGCTACCGCCTATCAGTGTCTGACATTGACAGTGTACTGGTGGTGCCACCGTCCAGTCCGACGGTGCCACCGCCGGACCTATCGGGTGTTGGGCGGTGCCATCGCCCAGTCTGACAGTACCACCGCCCGATCCTCGGGTTCTGGGCGGTGCCACCGCCTGGACTACTCCAGCTCACTAGTTGGGCTCCAAACTTGGCCCAAACCAGTCCAAATTCGGGCCTAGTTGGCCCCTAACCAGATTATAGGATTAACTCTTAATCCTAACCCTAATTATATGCAAACTATAAAGTTAAGACATAGTCCTAAGCAAGTTTTTAACCGGCAATGTTGAGTTTCCTTCTAGCAAGCTTTTCGGTGAACTTCTGGCGGACTTCTGATACACCCTCGAATTTCCTCCGGCGGACTCCCAATAGGCTCCCGATCTTATGGCGAGTTTAGCGAGTAGCTGAGCCTTCTCAGTGATCTCCGCGAACCTCCAATGATCTCTTCGGTGGACTTTCGAAAACTCCGACAAGTCCCAGATTTCCTCTCGGTTGGTTCTAGCAGCATCTCCGACGAATCTTCGGACTTTCGAACACCATCAAACTTAACTCCGATAGACTTGCTTTATGTCTTCAAGCTATCATAGTTAATCCTATACATGTAAAACAAAACTTCGATCGAGATAATTAATCCTAAGGAATTAATCAAGTTGTCCAGTATGTCATTGGTCCCTCGACGCTTCGTCCGATTCTTCGGTGCATTGTCCTCTCTTGTGGCCTATTGCCCAATTGGCCAGTTGACTCCGTAACTCTTGGTCTGATGCCTGAATCCACAGCCCGAAGCCTTCTGTCGATATGTCGACTGATCCACTGGCCCGACGTCCAATCTTCTAACATGTTCCTCCGGCATAACATGATTTTCCTGCTATAATTGTCTCATCCTGATCGAAGCATCCTACATCACTCAAAACACGGATTAAATCATGAACACATATTAAGTGGTTTCATCATCAAAATATGAGATTCAATAGTTAGAACCGCCGGCTGTCACGGGTGGTAGGCGGTTGCACCACCCAGCCAGCGGTGCCACTGCCCGCAACTTGCCCCTTTTAAACCTGAGCTAGGGCCGACGGTAGAATTGACCCCAACTCATTTTCCTCTCCTCCTTGTAGCTCTAAACCCTCTTTCAACTTCATTCTTCCCCTCTAGCTGCCCAAAACTTTTCATTTCCTACAAGATCAAGAATCAATCCTACATCCTCTTAAAGATCTCATCTAAGGTATTCTCTAAAAGGTTTTGATTTCTATTTTGTATCATCTACTCTTGCTCATTATTTATCCTTCTAAATAGCATTATTTATGGGTTCTAGAAGATCCTCTAGGGATAAAGGGAAGAGGAGATTAGAAGAAAATTTTGATTCCACACTTTTGATTCAAATCTACATGCCCAAAAATTTGCTTCCATAGAATTTAGAAATGTTCATAAGGGAAAGTATGTTGACTTAGATGAACTAAGTGATTTAGAGCCAATTCAATGATTTGCAAATCTAGATCTTCTCCCAATCCTACAAATAAGTGAACCCATCTACCCTAGACTTGTTAGGTTGTTTTATAACAATCTACATATAGATGAAGAAGAAAGGGTGTCTACCTATATTCTAGGATGTCATATATCTATTACGGATAGATCCCTTTGTGACATAATAGGCATCCCTGTAAAAGTTAGAGGTTGTTATTTTAGAGGACAATGGGATGATGAAACGGTTGGGACCACGTATGTTGATGTCTTGGGAACAATTTTCGGTAATCCCAACTTAATGACACTTCCTAAAAGTTGTGAACATCTATTACCATTATACACCAAAATACTTCATCACATTCTAATTAGTATCATTCTCCCTAAACAATACCATCATGATGAAGTAAGTCAAATGAAACTAGGAACCATATACTGAATCATGAAAGGATTTAACAATTGTTTTGGTTATCTTATCCAACAAAATATGATAGAAATATCTAAAAAAGACATGATGCTTCCATATGGTGGTATAATCACTAGAATACTTAATGCCTACGATGTTGTAATATCACTCGACGAAGAGGTTATAAAGCTAGATAGATTTAGCATCATAAATAAAAATCTACTTCGCGAATGAGATATATATTTAGAAATGGTATGTGGGTTAGAATGTCTAAAAGAACCGATCCCCCTCAACCTGAACCAGAACTAGAAACACCAATCTTTAGGGGTAATCAGTCTCCTCCAACAGGTCCCTTTGAGGAATCACATCCAATTGAGCAAGCTCCTTCATCATCTATCGAAGACATAGGGATTCGGATGGATTGCTTTGAACAAAGACAAGATCAGCTCGAACATCGCCAAGATCAAATCCTATTTGAGCTATAGCAGATTCATCGATAATTTGACTCTTTGTTTAGACATTTTAATTTTTCACCACCTGAATGAGCATATGTATGTATTTAGAAAATGTGGACACAATTCCTTCTTGTCATGTTGTAAAACTATGTTATTGTAAACTCTTTATGCTACTCACTTAGATCACAATACCACTTGCTTTGATGATTGCAAATCCTTGATATGTTTAACTATTGGTTTCTATGACTTGATGTATTATTTGGTGAGCATTTACAGAGTCAGGAATATTAATTGAAACTCGTTTTCGGATTTTCCTTGAACCTCTTTTTATGCTACTTGTTTTCGGATTTTCCTTGATCACTTAAATTCTATGCTGAAAATTTTATACAAATTTGATATGATTGACTAACGTGTTTACTTTAAAAATAGAAATTTTGTGCCTTAATGCTAAAAGTTTCCATGATGAGCATATTATACTCTCATTGTGATTTCATACATCGGATTCTTAATCTTTGAGTACTACAAACGCTAATAATTTTGCTTCATAATTATGATTGAAGAGCCATAACAAAATCTTGTCTGAATGCATGAATTTGTTGAATTTTTTTTCGGACTTTCTTAATTCTATGATCAATCACTTAATGCTGAAAATATTATGATACAAATTTTACATGACGATTACAAGCTTTAATAACATGTTGGAAATTGTGTGTTTTGGATGCAAAAATTTCCATGATAATGAGCATGCTTTACCTTCATGATTCTGTTTGAAAAGCTATGGCAAAACTTTGTCCAAATGCATGAATTTCATTTTCGGACTTTCTTGATCCTAACAATACATGAATTTGGATTTTTCTTCCGGACTTAATGTATTTCTCAAATGGAGCTTTCATGAGCCTAAATGATTTTATATCAATGTATCAAGTTTATTTCATATCAATGCTCCATGATTTTTGACATATGAAAATGCATCTCTCATGGATTTATCTTTGAATTTTTAATCGAGAAAGGGATTTGATGAAATGATTCTTTCATATGAATTCCTTCTTGATGAAGGAAGATTTCCTTTTGAGATGAACACTTGCAAGGATTTAATTCACATGTATATCTTGATCCTTGTAAAAATGAAGTATGATTTAATCTCTTATCGTTTTTAAATTCATTCAAGTTAGTTCACAATGGCTTTCCTCCTTTATGCAAAATGTTAATGACAAATACAAAAAAAGGGGGGGAAGAAGTAATGAAGAGCTATCTCCATGTCATGTTCGCTTGAAAAATTTGTATGAATGGTATTTTATCACTTATTGTTGAAAAATGACATGAATCTTTATCACACTTATTACTATGCTTGAAATATACTTGAATCGTTCTCCTTTTTGTTGATGACAAAAGGGGAGAAATATATGGTAAATTGATGATAGAATGAATTGTTATACACTTGCTATATGATGAAGATTAAATATGTGGTAAATTGATGATAGAATGAATTGCTATACACTTGCCATATGATGAAGATTAAATATGTGATAAATTGATGATAGAATGAATTGCTATGAATGCCATATTTACATTATGTTAAGATATCAAGAGCTTATATTATAATTTTACTAATTGATATCTTACCATGTGATGAATTGCTATGATTGTTATCCTTCATATTTGAAATATAAGACTTGAAAATGGATGTCAAGCCTTGACATCATTTTCAGGGAGATACATCATGATAGGAATCATGATGGGAGTATTGATAAGTTTAAATAAACTTAACTTATCAATATGTCTCTTGAATTCAAAGGCTTGGAATTCAAGAATGACTTATCTCAAGTATGGCATATAGATAGGGGGAGTTAAGGTTAACTCCGTCATCAATTGATTGTCATCATCAAAAAGGGGGAGATTGTTGAATCTCGGATTTTGATGATGAAGTCAATTGTCATTTGTTTATCTAATCTATATGTTAAGATAAGTATGCAGAATTAACTACGATGGCAGTAAGTCATGCAGCAGGTGTTAAGCTAGAGTCAAGACCAAGATCACGCTGGGGGTTCGAGAGTTCGTCGGAAGTCCGGACGGTCGTCAGAGGTTATGCGGGAACAGTTCGAGAAGTCTAGAAGCTTGCCAAAGAAGCTCGTTAGAACTTGCTAAGAGGATCATCGCAAGTCCAGGAGTTTGTCGGGAGTCCACCGGAGAATCGCCGAGGGCTCGTCAGATGTTCACCGAAAGCTCGCCGGAAGAAGCGATTGACGTATCGGAACACAAATTACAATTATAATGTCTTAATTGTCATAGTTAGTAGGTGGACTAAGATTGGGAGGTGATCCCATTAACTTAATCTGGGGCCAATTGGGCCCTTGACAGACCCAAATTGGGCCGAATAGATCAGTTCATTCGGACCTAGAATTCCTGGCCGATGGTGACACCGCCCAGGAGACTCAGTCTCCCATGAGTTCTGGGCGGTAGTACTGCCCTAGTCAGGCGGTGATACTGTTAGAGCTTGGTCTCCGAGCTCTACCAGGTGGTGGTACCACTAGAGCTTGGTCTCTAAGCTCTGTCAGGTGATGGTACAGCCTAGACTAAGCAATAGTATCGCCCAGTTATGGCGGTGGTACCACCAGGACCCCAAAAATTTGAGAGATTATACTTTTGAGCTCCATTTTCAAACTGATTGGGGCCTATATAAACCTCACACTTTCTGCATGAAAGGGCAATCTGAAAGCTTGCATTTATTCTGAGAATTTGAGAGCTTAAAAGTGTTGTAAAAGGCTAGAAGTTCTTCTCCCTCTTTCCTTCTAAGTTTTGATCATGCAAGAGAGGAATGAAAATCTGTAAGGGTTGTCTCCTAAGTCCATCAAAAGGAGAAAAGCTATAAAAAGGTGGTTGGCCTTCGCTTATTGAAGAAAGGCCTCTAGTGAACGTCGGTGACCTCGTCGGAGGAGGAAGCCAAAAGGGGATGTAGGTCAAGATTGACCGAACCACTCTAAATCTCGGTTTGCATTTATATTCTGTTCTTTATCTTAACTGCAAACTGCCTTCGTTGCTTTACATCAACTATACTTCCATTTTGATCTTAAGTTAAAGTTCTTTCCGAAATGGTTTTCATCGAAAATAGATTTCACCGTACGAAAGTCGTTTTTTAACCGACGAAAGTTTTCCGCTGCACTAATTCACCCCTCCAACCCCACCCACCCCCCTCTTAGTGCTCTTGACCCTAACAACTGCTACGCTGCTTGCCCTCGCATCGTCATCTACTCGTGTGGGTTTCCCTACTCACTTCCTACTATTCGTTGTCATCTGTTACGCCTTCCTCTTCCCTATTGCAGTAGCCTACACCCACCTCTCTATCAATGGTAATCACTAGACCTAATCTATACTGCACTCACTGATGTGCACACAATGACCACACCCTCATCCATCAGTAATGGCTCCTACTATAGCCACCTTGTCCTTTGACGTGCTACAACCCATGAAAAAGCACATCATTCTAGTCATAGGTGCCCAGCAAGATAATTATGTGAGTGATGAAATGTGTGACACGATATTCATTTTGCTTATTATTGTTATGTATTGTGATATTCATGGATTTGTACAATGGGAATCAAATCATGATAAGATCACAAAAATGAGACCGATTCACCTTTAAACACAAACCATAAATAATTTCGGTAGCAGGTTACTCGAGAGGGACATTATGACAATCAGACTGACTGATGTACTATATACCCATCCATATGATGGAATCAACTAGTCTCATAGTTGCTCGTATGGGGACACTAGGGATATAGTGTAAGTGCTCATTGGAGAATAAGGTCATTGATTGATCTTCTCATGGAATGCCGGATGGTTGATGATACCTCTACTAGTCATAGGTTCCCAAAAAGCTAATCACGTGAGTGATGACATGTGTGACTTGACACACAGTCAGTTTACTTATTATATTTTAATATTTTATTACTTTATATTGACTATTGCATATATACATATATATATCGTGATGTCCTTGGATCTGTATAATGGGAAACGGATCGTGATGAGATCATGATAATGAGACCGATTTACCTTTAAACACAGATCCTAAATAATCACGATTATAGGTTACTCAAGAAGGACATCGAGATAACCGGATAGACTGATGTGCTATATACCCATCCATATGATATATGCAGTTGGTCTTATAGCTACTCATGTGGGGACACTAGGGATACAGTACAGGTGCTCATTAGAGAATAAGTTCATTGATTGATCCGCTTACAGAATGCTGAATGGTTGATGATGCCTTATTGTCAGACAACAATTCCGTAGTCCCAATGGTATATCTGGTCCTTAGACTTGAGATACCAAGGATGTCCTATATGAGTGCTCCACTCTTTGATACCAGACTTATAGGTTTGGATGTCCCAGATCTAGCACAACCGGTCATCAAGAGTGGTAGTCAATCTTATAAGGAGTTATGATCGGTAAGAGTTGCCTACCTTTCGGGCTTAGTGTGATTGGTCAAGTCTCTCGAGGTTATACTAAGATGCTGATTGGATCCTGATCCCCACTAAAAGTCTGTCGGAGGCTTATGTTTCACGTGCTGAGGGTGTCGTGTGAATCACAAGTAAAATAGTGGGAGCATATTAAGATAGAAGTCCATATCTTGATTATTTAATTTTTTTTATAAAATCTACATTTTATTTATTTCTGCTGCATCTTTATTTTCAGAAAATGTCACTTTCAAATCCCTTACGTAGCATACTTGATGTCAACCGCCTCACTGGTCCAAATTATACAGATTGGCTCCGTAACTTGAGAATTGTTCTCATGGCGGAGAAAATCACGTACGTCCTTGATACAATGATGCCTACGCCCGAGGAAGGGGCAAGCGAGGATGAAATCACTTGCTACATAAAGTACATTAATGACTCGACTTTTACTCAATGTTGTATGTTGGGCTCCGTAACTCTTGAGTTATAGAGATAACATGAAAAGATGGATGCTAGATCTATTCTCCTACATGTTCGTAAACTATTTGAGGAATAGGGAAGGACTCAACAATATGAGATATCCAAGAGCCTATTTCGTACTAGGATGACTAAGGGGATACTAGTTCAAAACCATATCCTAAAGATGATTGAGTAGATAGAGAAACTCAAAAGTCTAGGAATGGTCCTAGAGGATAACCTATGTGTGGATCTTATGCTTTAGTCCCTACCAGATTCCTTTTCATAGTTCATAATGAATTTTAATATGAACAAGCTTGAGTTGACTCTCTTGGAGCTTCTCAATATGTTGAGGGAGGCAGAGAGCACTGTCAAGAAAGAGAAGCCAGTTTTCTACACTGGTAAGACCAGAAAGAAAAGGAAAGCAGAAAAGTCCCTTAAGAATTGTAAGGGAAAGGGCAGACCAGGCAAAGCAAAGGTTGCTAAGAAAGACCCGACAAAGCACAAAGGCTAGTGCCTTCACTATGGAAAAGATGGGTATTGGAAGAGGAACTACAAAGAGTACCTTGTAGAGAGGGTGAAATAGAAGCTTGGAGAAGCTTCAGGTACATTCAGGATCAATCTTCAATTGTCAGATTTTTATGATAGTGCATTAGTATTGGATACCGATATTACTTATCACATCTGTAATTTGTTGTAGATTCTAGTAAAGCCATGGAGATTAGCGAGATGAATATTGCATAATGGTTTGTTTATACTAGATACTACTCTATATATCATGAATATAGGTGTGTCTAAGAGGAAATGAGATGAGGTAAATAGTGTATACCTGTAGCATTATAGGCCAGGTCACATTAATGAGGGAATGATTCAAAAGTTACTAAAAGATGGATATCTAGATCCATTCGACTATTAGTCATATGTAACTTACGAGTCTTGCCTTCGTGGAAAACTAACCAACTCTCCATTTAGTGAAATTGGAGAAAGAGCCACTGAGCTGTTGGAACTCATATATAGTGATGTATATGGACCCATGTCAACTCAAGCCATTGGTGGTTACTCCTACTTCATTACCTTTATTGATGATTTCTCAAGATATGGATATGTGTACTTAATGAAGTATAAGTCCGATACTTTTGAGAAATTCAGAGAGCATAAGAATGAAGTGGAGAACTAGACTAGAAAGAGTATCAAGACTCTTCGATCAGATCGAGGAGGTGAGTACTTAAGTATAGAGTTTACCTAGTTCCTTAAGGACCATGTGATTCTATCCTAATGGACACCTCCTTATACACCTCAGCTCAATAGTATATTTGAAAGGAGGAATCGTATGTTGTTAGACATGGTATGGTCTATGATGAGTTTCGCTGATCTACCAATCTTATTATGGGGATATGCCCTAGAGACCGTAGCTTATCTTCTGAACAGAGTTCCAATTAAGTCGATAGTGTCTACATCATATGAGATATAGAAAGGAAAGAAGCAAAATCTTAAAGTTGTTAAGATTTGGGGCTGCCCTGCTCACGTTAAAAGATACAACCCCAATAAGTTGGAATCAAGGATGGAGTGGTGCAAGTTCGTGAGATACCCCAAGAAAACTTGTGGGTATTATTTCTATCATCTTGAGGACCAAAAGATCTTTGTAACTAAGAGAGCGGTGTTCCTTGAGAAGGAACACATTCTTGGCGGAGATAGTGGGAGCATAATAGAATTGAGCAAGGTTGGAGAACCTTGCTCAAGTACCACTCTATAGCCCGAGTTTGTTCAAGTACCTAACACACAAGTTCCAACTTTACGTAGGTTTGGTAGAGTATCCCATCCTCTTAAGAGATCATGACCCGAGAAGATATAGTAGTGGAAAGTGTTCTATTCGAAGATAACATTGCAGATCCACTAACAAAGTCATTGTCTCGGATTGTCTTTGAGCATCACAGGGGTCTAATAGGGATCAGACACATAGGTGATTAGTTTTAAGTCAAGTGAGAGATTGTTAGTCATAGGTGCCCAGCAAGCCAATCACATGAGTGATGGCATGTGCGACTTGACACGTAGTCATTTTGCTCATTATATTATGGTATTTTATCATTTTATATTGACTATTGTATATATATATATATATATATATATATATATATATATATATATATATATATATATATATATATATATATATATATATATATATATATATATTGTGATGTCCTTGGATTTGTGTAATGAGAATTGGATCGTGATGAGATCATGATAATGAGACCGATTTGCCTTTAAACACAAATCCTAAATAATTCCGGTCATAGGTTACTCGGGAGGGTCATCGAGATAACCGGATAGACTAGTGTGTTGTATACTCATCTATATGATAGATGTAGTTGGTCTCATAGCTGCTCGTATGGGGACACTAGGGATATAGTACAGGTGCTCATTGGAGAATGAGTTAATTGATTACCCCGCTTACAGAATGCTGAATGGTTGATGATGCCTTATTATTAGACAGCGATTTCATAGTCCCAATAGTGTATCTGATCCTTAGACTTAAGATACCAAGGATGTCCTGTATGAGTGCTCTAATCTTTGATACCAGACTTATAGGTTTGGATGTCCCAGATCTAGCACAGTTGGTCATCGGGAGTGACAATTAAACTTACGAGGGCTATTGAGTGTTGATAGAGGATCATCCACTCTCGGTGTCATGAGATGAATGTCCTATGTATTCTTGTTCAAACAAATCCGGTAATTTAGATTGAGAAAGAAAGAGTTCTCCGGGAAAATCCGATTAGAGTGAGACTTGAGTAGAAACTATATAGGTCTGATAGCACCATGCTCGGTATACAGTCTTTGATACCAAACTTATAGGTTTGGATATCCCAGATCAAGCACAATCGCTCATCGGGAGTGACAATCAAACTTACGAGGGCTATTGAGTATCGATAGAGGATCATACACTCTCGGTGTCATGAGATGAATGTCCCATGTATTCTTGTACAAACAAATCCCTGGCTAGGGTAATTCAGATTGAGAAAGAATGAGTTCTCCGGGAGAATCTGATTAGAGTGAAACTCGAGTAGAAACTGTATAGGTCTGATAGCACCATGCCCGATATACAGTCTTTGGGATATTAGATGGATGAGGGACTATAAGTACACAATAACTGAGGACAAACAAGTCCAATGGATTGGATTCCCCTGTATCGTTTAGGGACTGCGATATAGTGGCCTAGTACGTCCACGGTCAATGAGTTAAGTGAATTATTAAGGAGATAATAATTCACAAATCCAAAAGGAGTTTTGATAGGTATAACTCACAGCCAGCTCGATATTGGGCCTAAAGGGTCACACACATTTAGTAGACATTGCGATGAGTAGAGGTTCAGATATGAGATATTCGCTGGAGCCCCTATTTTATTGGATATCCAATAAGCCCCTGAATTATTGGATCCTATGGATGAGATCCAATAAGATCCCATGAGAGATTATTGGATAGAGATTCACTAATCTAAGAGGCTTGGGTAGTTGGATGGAGATCCAATACCCAATAGGGGAGGATCTATTAGAGTTAAGTTGATAGGGAGCCTTTATAAATATGAGTGAATCAGTGGTTCATAGGCTAGAGCCTTTGCTTGCCTCTCCTATTCTCGTCCCCCTCTCCACCTGAAAGCAGCTTGGAGTTTTGAGGAGCATTGTCATAGCCCTACTATGTGGATCACCACTAGAGAGGAGGGCGCTTGACCTCCTTCACCCTCTCCTAAAGATCTGCAGAGATAGAGATTTATAATCTCCCTAGGTAACAAAATCTATTCTATATGCAGTTTTAAGTTTTATGGATTATTGCACACTAATCTTCGCACAACGACAAACATATCTTTGGGAATTGGGGATTTTATTTTCTGTTCTTCCACTGCACATATGATGTCGCCCCCAAGATTTCCCAACAACCTCATTGTTAGATAGTGATTTTGTCATCCCGGTGGTATATCTAGTTCTTGGACTTGAGACACCAAGAATATCTTATATGAGTACTATACTTTTTGATACCGAACTTATAGGTTTGGAAGTTTCAGATATAGCACAATCGGTCATCGAGAGTGGTAGCCAATTTTATAAAGGCATTTGAGTGACAATAAAGGATCATCTACTCTCGATGTCAAGAGAGGAATATCTTATGTGTTCATGCTCAAGCAAATCCCTACTAGTCATGCGTGCTTTGCAAGCCAATCAAGTGAGTAACGATACGTGTGTCATGACATGCAATCTTTTTGTTTACTATTATTATTATATTTTCTTACTTTATATTGCTTATTGTAAATATATTATGATATCTGTAGATTTGTGCAAATGAAAATCAGATCGTGATGAGATTACAATAATGAGACTGATTCGCCTTTAAACATAGACCCTAAATAATCTCAATCATAGGTTACTCGAGAGGAGCATTGAGATAACCAAACAAACTGGTGTACTATATACCCATCCATATGATGGAGGTGGTTGGTCTCAAAGCTACTTGTGTGGGGACACTAGGGATATAATGCAGGTACTCATTTGAGAATGAGTTCACTGATTGATCCGCTTACGAAATACTGGATGCTTGATGATACCTCATTGTTAGACAGTGATTCCTTCATCCCAATGGTGTATCTGGTCCTTGGACTTAAGAAACCAAGGATGTTCTATATGAGTACTCCACTCTTTAATATCCGATTTATAAGTCTAGAAGTTTAGATTTAATACAAACGGTTATCAAGAATGACAACCAACCTTATGAGAGCTATTAAGTATCGATAGAGGATCATTTGCTCTCGGTGTCATGAGAGGAATATGCCATGTGTTCTTGCTCAAACAAATCCCTGGCTAGGATCATTCAGAATGGGAGAGAAAAAGAATTTCGGAGAATCCGATTAAAGTGAGACTCGAGTAGAAACCGTATAGGCCTGATAGCATCATACCCGATATATGATCTTTGGGATATTAGATAGATGACGGGTTATAAATACATGGTAACTGAGGATAGACAGGTCCAATGGATTAGATTTCTCTGTATCATTTGGGGACTTCGGCGTAGTGGCCTTGTACGATCGTAGTTGATGAGTCCAGTGAATTATTTTGGAGATAATAATTTATTAATCTAGAAAGAGTTCTGACAAGTATGACTCATGGCCAGTTCGATATTGGGCCTAGAGGGTCACACATATATGGTAGGTGTTACAACGAGTAAAGGCTCAAATATGAGATCTCCGTTGGAGCTCCTATCTTATTAGATATCCATTAAGCCACTAAATTATTGGATATCTAATAAGCCCTTAAATTATTGGATCCTATGGATGAGATCCAATAAGAGCTAATGAGAAATTATTGGATAGAGATCCACTAATCTAAGAGGCTTAGATAGTTGGATGGAGATCTAGTACTTAATAGGGCAAGATCCATTAGAGTTAAGTTGACAAAATGACTCTATAAATAGGAGGGAACCAAAGGGCCATAGGTTGAGCTTTCTTAGCTGCCAACTCCTTTTCTCCTCCTTAGCTAGTAGGTATAGAGATTTGGGCAGCGATTCGAGGAGCATCTTCGTAGGCCCTACCGTGTAGATCACCGCTAGAGAGGAGGAAATTTGACCTCATTCATCCTCTCCCATATATTTGTGCAAATTTAAGGATATATGATCTCCCTAGGTAACACAACTATCTCACATGCGGGTTTTTGTGCATCAATCTTCGTATGACGACAAACACCTTTTTGAAATATTTAAAAATTTTATTTTCTATTCTTCTGCTGCGTATATGATGTCACCTCTAGATTTCCCTACAATCCCTAGCCAAGGTCATTTGGATAGAGAGAGAGAGAGTTATCTAAGAGTATATGATTAGAGTGAGAGTCAAGTAGAAATCATATGGGTTTGACGACACCATTTAACATTGGTGTTCATCGTCGTGCAATGTATTTATCGTCATGGAAGAAATTAAAACAAAAATCATAGATTTCCTAAAATTATATTCGTTGTCATGTGAAGATTAGTACACAAAAACATACGAAATTGAAAACCATGTGTGAGATAGTATATTACTTAGGGAGATCGTATATCCCTAAATTTTTATAGATCTGTGGGAGAGGATGAAGGAGGTCAAGCACCCTCCTCTTTAGCAATTATCTACATTACAAGGGCTGTGAATACGCTCCTCAAGTTACTGCCCAAATCTCCAAACTTGCAAACTAAGGAGGAGAAGGGGAGAGTATAATAGGAGGTGGAAACCAAAAAGCTTAGCCTATGGCTCTTTGGTTCTCTCCTATATATAGAGGCCCCCTATCAACTTAACCATAATGGATCCTGCCCTATTGGGTATTGGATCTTCATCCAACTACCCAAGCCTATTACATTAGTGGATCTCTATCTAATAATTTCTCATTGGCTCTTATTGGATCTTATTCATAGGATCCAATAATTTAGGGGCTTAATTGATATCCAAGAAGATAGGAGCTCCAGCGGATATCTCATATCCAAACCTCTAGTGATTGTAACACCTACCATAAGTGTGTGACCCTCTAAGTCCAATATCGAGCTAACCGTGAGTCATACCTATTAGAACTCTTTATGGCTCAATGAATTATTATCTCCGTAATAATTCACTCGACTCATCGGCTACGGACGTACTAGGCCACTACGTCGTAGTCCCCAAACGATACATGGGAATCTAATTATTTGGACCTATATGTTGTTAGTTATCGTATAACTATAGTCTCTCATCCATCTAATATCCTAGAAACCGTATACCGGGTATAATGCTGTCAGGTCTATACGATTTTGTTAGAACCCTTACAGATTCTAAGCTTGGGGTTGATCTTTTTAGGGGATCGGCCTCCTTGGAACTCTATAGGAGTTCCTTCCTCCAAATTACTACTCAAAGGCTATAGAAAATATTCTTCTATTGCTTATCAAAAGAGGATGAATACATGGCTATTTATAGGGCTTCTAAACCCTAACTCCTAATAGGACTCCTACTCAAGACTCCTACTTCTAACCAACTCCTAATAGGACTTCTACTCAAGACTCATATTCCCTTACAACTCCTAATTCTTCTTTAAGAAACAACCTCCTAACCCTAGCCGGCCTCTTCACCACTTTAATAGGGATCCACTTAGGTAAGTATTACATGAATGCCCCTCTCTATTAGGACTCTCCTAGCTAAAGTCCTAATAGACCCACCCTCTTCAAATCAGACTTGTCCTCAAGGCTGAGATTCTATGAACTCTGGGAATTTGATCTTCAAGTCATCATAGTTCTCTTAAGTGGCACCTTTTACTGGTAAGTTTACCCACTGTATTAGCACTTCAGTAGTAGGTCGTTGTCATCGGATCACGATCCGTCGATCAATAATAGCACTCGATTGGGTCTAGAGTTCTCCTTAGGTAGTTAAATTTGGTGGATGGTTTTGGACTGTCTCCAAGCACCTGTTCACCACTTCCATTTGGCCGTCGATTTATGGGTGATACACCGTACTCCTTTTCAATTTAGTGCCCTGCATATGGAATAACTCTGTCCAAAATCTGCTTATAAAGATGCAAGTATAATTTGGCATAAGCACAATACGTTCTTTATAGCGCAATTCTTTTGAGTCCCAACTGTAATGAGCCATGGAGCTTAGTGCTTCCTCTAATTTTTTTTCTGTCTTTCTGGTCTCCGAATCTTCCTGCCATTCTATCTTAACATCCTCAAGAAGGTCACTGGTTAGAAGTGAAACGACCGAAAATTCAGCTTGCTTGGGTAGCCGTGAAAGCATATTTGTAACAACATTCTCTTTCACTTTTTTGTAAGTTATTTCATAATCATATCGAAGAAGCTTTGTTATCTATTTTTACTACTCAAGGGAAGATATCTTCTGCTCCAAGAAATATTTTAGGCTTTTATGGTCGACCTTGATTTGAAAGTATTGCCCGATCAAGTACGATCTCCACTTGGCCACTACATGCCCAATCACGAGCATCTCCTTGTTATAAATAGTCATCTTGAGATGGGAAAGAGATAACGCCTTACTAGTATAAGTGAGGGGGCGGCCTTCTTGTATTAATACAACACCAATTCCAACTCTGGAGGCATTAGCTTCAATAACAAAATTCTTGCCAAAGTCGGGCGTTGTCGTCATTATGGCTTTAAGATCGACGAAGGTGGTGGTGGCTTTGTCCGACCTTTAGAAATTATCTTTTTTTAGCAAGGAAGTAAGTGGTGCACTGATCTTTCGATAGTTTTTCACGAACTTGCGGTAGTAGCCTATTAAACCTAGAAAGTCATGTAGCAATTTTATGTTCCTCGGGGTCGGCCAGTTCTCCATTGCTTCAATTATGGAGGGGTCCACCACCACACCTTCCTCTGATATGATATGCCTAAGATATTCCACCTTCTGTTGAAGAAAGCAAAAATTCGTAATGGCCATTATGTGTTTGAAGGGTGGATTTTGGTATGTCTTCTTTGCACACTCGTATTTGATGATACCCGGATCGAAGGTCCAACTTTGTGAAGATTCATGCTCCCTTTCATCTAGCAATTTATCTACTACTAGAATAGAATATTTGTCCTTGATGGTGATGCCATTTAAAGCTCAGTAGTCGATGCACATCCGTCAAGTTCCGTCCTTCTTGTGTACAAGTAGCACCGGTGAGGAATAGGGGATGCAACTTGGCCGAACTACCCCTATTTCAAGTAACTCCTTTACGATATTTTAATTTCATCCTTCTGGAGGTGAGGATATTGATATGGTCGAGTGTTCGCTAGTGGCTTGCCTGAAAGGATTGGAATCCGATGGTCATGTTGCCGCGTAGGCGGAAGACTACGTGGCTTAGCAAAAATGTCAGCAAATTCAGCATGCAATTGGGCGAGATTTTGGTCTTCAATTTCTATTTTCTTTCCCTTTGGTTGCTGCTAGAGATGCATCAAAAAGCCACTATTTATCTTGTGCAAAACTTTCTCCATTCGTTGGGTCGAAATAGTGGTTACGTTGCTTCCACGCTTTTCACGTAGGATGATTTGTTTACCTTTGCAATAAAATTTCATAATTAATTTGGAGAAGTTCCAAGAGACATCACCTAGCATCATTAGCCATTCTATTCCAAGCATGACCTCATAGTTATCAATTAGTTGGAGGAAGAAGTCGGTGATAATTTCTTGGTCTTGTAGTAATAGTTTCACCTGCGGACATCTTTGGTTGCACTTTAGGATTCTTCCGTTGGTGACCTTTACGTCGAACTTGCAGCAACCTTCAATGTGGAGCACCATTCGATCAGTAAGCTTACTATTTAGAAAGTTATTAGTGCTGCCCGTGTAGATGAGAACAATGATCGATTGTTATTTGAGAAGGCCTAATACTTTCATCATTTGCAGGTTTGAGTAGCCGGCTAGTACGTGTACCGTAACGTCGGTTAGTTATGGCTCTTCTTCCGCATCTTCTTCATCATGTTCAAGGCTCTCTTCTAAATGTTCAATGACCTCTTCTTCTACTAGTTCTATCATAATAAGTCTCCCTTTTCTACAGCGATGCTTGCGGCTCCATGGCTCGTCGTAGTGCCAACATAACCCCTTCATAGATTGCTCTCGAAGCTCTTCTTTTGTCAACCATTTTGGTCCAGGGACCCAGTTGATAGTAAGGGGTCCTGAGAGATTCAGTATTGCTAGTTGAGGAGCAATCTTAGTCCTCCGGGCTTCATGATTCAATCGCTCCTTTTGAAATCATGTGAAAGAGATGGCTGTCATAAGTGTGTACGGTTGTCGC